>NC_022018.1:3458734-3464429 GCF_000317375.1 Microtus ochrogaster | reverse complement strand
CATGTTTAATACCTATGAACAACACATGTTTAATACCTATGAACAACCCATGTTTAATACCTATGAACAACTCATGTTTAATACCTATGAACAGCTCATGGAAGTTGTTCTATGACCCTCACGGACGCACATATATAACCCTCTAAGTGCAAATAATAATTTATTTTAAAAACAATTAAAATACCCCAGAATAAGTCAATAATAAACATGACATTTTTTCTGTCCTTAAAATATTCAGTTCCACAAAATACTAATGATTTTCCCTGAACCTTTTGTATTTCTCCCTTGAGAAAAAGACGTGGACATCTGTGTAAGTTGTTATTTTTAACATTTGTCAAAATTGCATAAATAAATCAAAATAAAAATGTGCACAACAAAATAAATTTGAGGATTTTTCTTTGCCAGAATAGTTATGGGTCCTACCACTCTGCTTCCAGAGACGTTTCCTTGGTTCCTATCCTATTGCTTCTGTAAATCTGGGTTGTGCAAATTGTGATTCAAAGTTACAACATTGGGAATAATTATGTATGGAATTTTTACTCAAACCCAAAACTAATAAAAGCTTTCTCTGAAAGTTAGTTTTTTTTCAACGAAGCAAATTATAACAAATAAGCACATTAATTTTTCTATTATGATATTATTGGTGAACTTGAATGCTGATGGGATACTATTCATCAATAATTTAAGGCACATAAAATATTCTTTAAAAGGTTAGAAAATTTTAATCATTTTGCCCTTAGTCATCATTAATGAGAACAGCATCTAGGGGCTGGTGGCTTAACAATATACTAAAGAGAACGAAAGGAGTTCTCTGTTCGCTTCTGACATCAGTAGCTCTAACAAGGAATCAGAACTCATTTGTTCTACCAACATTTCCCAGGCACTCTTTCAGGACCTGGTACTGTGTAAGGAAGAGATTAATCCTTTCAGTTTGGGGATGATTCATTCTGCATAATATTTTTTTTCAAAACTTCCACAAAATGAACTTCAGATGCATGGTGATTTTTCATCCTCCCCATTATCATATCGAGAGCACTAAAGCTGCAGAGACATCTTAAAGAAAAATGGTGCATTCAAAAAAGGAGGTCTTTGGCTGGTAAGAAAAGGATATTTTAAATATTCTTTTCTAGTTCTTCAGTGCAAGATATTAACCACTCTGTATCTCGATTATTTTCCTGTGTAGATGTGTAGACCTGATCAGAGCAAACTCTCTGATTGTCCATTGCATCTTAGAGTTTGTTGCCATGCTTACCTAAGTTGAGACCTTGACAAGTAAATTAGAAATACAAAGTCAAAAGGAAGCATTTAATTAAATGCCATGGAAAGTGAGGTCTTGTTCCTGGATGGCAATTAAATTTTAGATCCCTGCTGTAAGTCTCACCATGTTCCCAGCATGTGAATATGCAAAAGGGAGCTTTAAACCTGGTTGTGCAGGAGATGCTCATACCCCATCAGTATTTGAGCTGTCAAACTGTCACTCAGCTCTTCACTAGTGTGAAGCCATTTTAATAGTCGCTAAACATAAATGCCAAGGAGATCCATATTCAACAGCAAAGGAGCTTACAAGTTATATTTAAGAGAATTTGCATTGTATAGACTTAAATCCTTCAGTTTAGTACAGACCAAGCAACCTTCCAAAGCCTTTTCAAATTGAGTACTGTTAAGGGAGAAGTCATTGAACAAAACTTAGTACTACTGGGATTTTAAATAGATACTCATTAGTGGTGAAAACCCCGAGACTCTCACACCTGTAAACCACTATGCTTTAAGCTCAAGATCATGAGGCATCTCTTAAATTCTTTGCAGACCCATTAGAGCAATCTGTGTATAGTGGGTATTCCATTAACACACTGAAGGAGAAAAAGAGAATAAATGAACTATATAGGGGTTTAATCCTGTAAATATTTAGAGAGGAAGTGAAGGCAGAAGAAAGGGAAAGGGAATAAGGAAGGAGGATGGAAAAAAAGCATCTAAAATAGAAAATGTCTTAGATGTTCTTAGGAATCTAGAGTATCCAGTGGGAGTGGAGGAAGATAAGGAACACTAGTGAAATAACAAAGGTATAACATGGTGTAGACATTCAAATATATATTAAAACACAGCAAGAAGAGAACTTCAGTGTCTCAGTGATACTCATCATCCTAAGTGCTCAAGGGATACACAGTACTGACCCCAACAGAGAAAATTTTTTATCATTGTAGGATATCAGTTTAAACAGAGCTGCAAATCATGCTTAAAATTATACCATTATAGACAATTGAATACAATATAAACATAAAGACTGGAATGTTTACATTTGTTTTTTACTAAGATGGCTGGGTAGTTAAGAGCACTGGCTGCTCTACCAGAGGACCCAGGTTTGATAATCAGCACCCACAGGGCAGCTCAAAAGCATATGTAATTCCAGATCCAGGGAATTCAATGCTTCCTTTTGTACTCCATGGGTATGGCAGGCATGTGATACAGAGATATATATGCAGGCAAAATACCCAAACATATTTTTCTTAATGCAAATAAAAAGTGTGGAAAAGCATGCACATACATATGCATTTTAGTACAAAGGAAAGGTTCCTTTTCAGGTAACTGACAGCAGTAAGCCAGATCTAGTGATTTTTTTTTTAAGTCTCTAAACAATATCCTAGTATCTATCTTACTTAGGATTGAAAGCCATTTCCCCAATATTTAAGCTTTCTTCTTTATACAGTGTTGATCCATCTCCAATCAAAAAGTTACTTCAATTCTCTCTCTTTCCCCATATCTCTCACAGTCTTTGCCCCAATGTCTTTCTGGGTTGGCTTAAATGAAAATATCCTCCATGAGCTCTGGCATGTGAACACTTGCTGGCCAGTTGGTAGTGCTGTTTGGGGGAGGTTTAGGAAGTGTGACCTTGCTGGAGGAAGTGCGTCACTGGGATAGGTTTTGAGAGATTAAAACCACTTCCAGTTTACTCTCTGCTTCATGCTTGTGGTTCAAGATGTGAGCTTCCTGATGCAGCTGCCATGATTGCTGCTTGCTGTTGTGCCTCTCCTCTATGATGGGCTCTTATCCCTCTGAAACCATAACTCCAAATAAACTCTTTCTCCTGTAAGTTGCCTTGGTGTGACATTTTATCACAGCAATGGAGAAGTAACTAATACCCTTCCCTATCTCAGAACTCCTGGGCATGGGTCTCTTGCCCTTTCTTTGGTGTATTCTCTGCTCTCAGCTACCTCCACTTTCTGGTTTCACAACTGACTATATATCCTGTTTGTTTCTATTTTTGTCGCACTTGCTACATATTTTAGCATCTAGAATAAAAACATCTTTGGTCCTATAACACATGCCACTCCATGCATTGGTTGAGAAACCTGGGTTCAGATATGAAGTGTCTGCTCCTTGGGAACTTTAGTATAAAAGACAACCCCCCCTTACATCCAGCTTTGCCCTGATTTTCTCATGTGTATGTTTTGAAAGAGAACGTTGTGAATTATGTTCAAACAAACACACATTAAAATAATTGCAGAATAGTTGAAGAATTAATTTTAAAAAAAACTGAAAGCTCCAGGTTCGTATTATCCGCTTTCTGACTTTAATGGCAAAATCCTAAAAGTATAACACTGTGGGTTTTTTGGCAGCAACAAATGTGAACTCAGAAAATATTAATACTCACATTAATATCCTTCATATTTCATATTTCCTAGCTAATTACAACCAGTAACTACACTTCAGCATCAATGAGAAATGATGACTTCTGGTCCACATGTGTGCTGTTTGTCCTATCTCCTATTTGTAGGCAATGTGCCAAGTTTCCACTAGGAGCTGAAGTGACTTTTGAAGCTTCTAAATTAAAGTCCACATTGTGAACAATGACAAGCTGCGGGAACAATGTACATGTTGGAGCCATGTGTTGACTATAACAAAGTACAAGGTAATTCATACAAAATGACCCTAAATTGTGCTATTAGAAAAGGTGACTCAGAAGAAAGCTCAGGTTCCTTTAAAGTCTTTTCAAAAACTGGCCTTAATGGTATCAGCCTGATATGACTGTGGAGGGGGAAAATAATCACATCATTTCATAAGGTAGAGGCTTTAATCATATCACAGCACCCAATTTGGGTTATTTTACTGCTTTCCTGCATTATTTTATAATGAAGAGCATTTGTTCCATAAATAGAACTATTATCAATATGTTCTAAATCAGAGAAGCAGAGGTAATTCTCCAATTACCTAAGAAGATAGGAACTTGGTTTGGTTGCTTCCTATGTAACTTTCCTGAAAGCACCATATATTACCCTGTACTTAGAAGTAAGGACACTTTATACACTGAAAGACTCTGAGGGAGAGCATTAGCTATTTGTAACCCTGGCCACAGATGGCCTTCCTTGTAGTCTACTGCTTGTTTCTAGGCTAGAATGTGCTATCAAGTAGCCCTGACTCCTCTCCAGCTCAAAGATGGTTAAAATTGAAACAGTTGCTTCCAAAAAAAAAAGCCAAATACTTCTGCAAGTATATAGTGGTTCTTTCATTTTATGATTAAAATGGAGAACCTCTAACTCAGTGACTGGGGATAAAGCCTTAGTTCTGAGGTCAACATTAACCATCAAGAATGTGGTACACACTGGGATCTACTGAAAATCACACCCAGAGAAGTTATACATTTCACCAAAAACACAGAAAATTTCCTCAACATTGATGAAAACCTAGCATCTCTATGGCTAACAATAAATAATGGTCATCAACAAACATATAGTGATGAAATATGCAGGGCATCTTCAAAAAGAACACACACATGCACATACACACACACACACACACACAAACACACACACACACATGGCTTTTTCAGTGACATTCAGTGAATCCTAAGAAAACCACGAATTCTTAATACTTGTTTCCAAGTACATGGAATGAGGGCAAAATTAATACGTCCCATTCCCTTTCTCTTAGTGACTTTGTGTCTATAACTTAGTGTACGACCTTGAATTAAGGCTATGTAAGCTTGTAAAGTACTTTTTAAAGTGTGTCCTGGGGCTTCTTTAAAAAATCTATATCATTCTATCACATAGAGTTTAATTAAAATAAAGGAGAGGTAGAAACATGTTGAGGGCATTTGGCTAAGGTAGAAATGGAAGGAAGATAAACAGTGACTAATTTTCATTCCCACAAAGATATGGGAGGGGGCAAAAGTTAAAAAAAAAACTGACAACCCATTAAGACTCCAGGCACTTACACTCAGATCTATCCCAAACTGAAGAATGTAATTAGATTTATAACTCTAGATGATAAGCAATTCATCATCAAGGATATCTGAGTAAATGTATTTAGAGGTAGGAATTTACTGTGTGCTTCAGTATTGATCTAGTCACTATTTTCTGATTTGTAAAGAACAGATCATTTAAAAATAAGCTCAACCTTTTGAATTAGAGGTATGCTCAACCTCTGCAAAAATAAACAAGATGAACAGACACTTCTGGTATGAGTTGGGTCTTATAGAAGGCCAAAGGATTGTTTAGTAAATATCTATTGTCTTAATTACTTTGCTTGATGCCATGTTCCAATGCAAGACTAATGCAACTTAAGTTCAGAAAGGATTTATTGTGGTCCATGGCTTCCGGTTATTACCCATTATGATAGGGATGTCATACTCAGCCTCTATTTAGGGCCAGGGCCACTCCATGTCTGCAGCTTTTCTTAAAGAATATCCCGTGATAGCCGG
>NC_022018.1:3438642-3458634 GCF_000317375.1 Microtus ochrogaster | reverse complement strand
AGTTCCAGGACAGGCTCCAAAACCACAGAGAAACCCTGTCTCGAAAAACCAAAACCAAAAAAAAAAAAAAAAAGAATATCCCGTGATACTGGTGTGTTCCAGATCCTGGGTTCTTCTTTTTAACGTAGGGTTTTCTTTCCTAGCTCTATGCAACCCTTTCCTTTCCTGCAGGGATATGACTCTGCTGTATGGCAGGGGAGTGTGTGGTACCTGAGTATGTTGCTTATGTAGGGAGGAAACAAAGATGATGCTCGGCTTTCTTTCACTTTTGTATTTTTTTCAGAGCCCTAGCTGATGGGATGAGGTCTTCCACATTAGAGGTAGATCTTCCCGTTTCTGTCAAGCCTTTCTGGAAATACTATCATAGACATATCCAAAACTGCATTACCACATAGGTTCTTAACCCTATCAAGTTGAAAATTAGCCATCACACCTACTATGTGCCAAATGCAGGCCATTATTTAATTAATTTTTATCCTTATGGCCATATGAAGTATGCACACTAATACTAATCATTTCAGTAGAGATACTATCTCCAAAGTCATGGTCAAACAATATGTATCACAATTGAAAGTAGCAAACCAAAGATATAAATCCCTGCCCAGATATGCTTCCTTCTCTGTTGTACTGAAATGGAATTAAAATTTCACTTCCTGTTGTGTGTTTGGCAGTATTAACAAACTCACTGACTCACTGAAAAAATATCAATAAATGTAATTTTCTGCATATATCCATCCTTTCTCACTAGTTTAGCTTCCTCTTGACAGGCACTTACTTAACTGATTTTATTCAACTAAATTTACCCTCTTGAGCAAAACTGGTAGTAAGTTAGGCAAAGACCATCCACTTTAGATCATTGAAAGGCCCACGTAACAAGAATGTAAAATTACGAAAGCTCTAGCAGGCCCTATAATAGAACAGTGTACGTGGTAAGGACAGAACATTTCAGACCAAAGCAGCTCCTGAAAACCTCTTAAAGCATCATGAAAAGTGATAAGAAAACACGGCAGGCATTTGCTATCAGTGCAATCTGAGCTCAAAACTGGAACCACAGAACAAACAGTGGAGGCTCAGCAGAGCTGGTTACCTGGCATGGAGTAGAGGCAGTAGGGGATTTGGTAAGGATAGGACTTCCAAGCCTGGCCACCCCAGTAGACTGCTGTGGACCAAAATAAATAAATGATCCTGGAAAAAGAAACAGAAACAAATGTGAAGTCACATGGGCAGTTGCCAGTTCTGCTGCACACTTAGCACTTGGCCTGCTTGACCTATTGGCCTGACTCAACTGTAACTCAAGTTAAAAAAAAATCACATTCCCATTATTTACCACTATTCTCTGTGAATAACCAGAGAACTTTGTATGTATGATATTAAATATCTAAAACAAAATTTAATTGATAAAAGATAAACACTGAATACAAATTACCTAAACAAACATTTTTATTGCTTTAACACCTGTCACAGAGTTTGAAATCAAGTTAAATGAAGCTTTCAAGTTTACAATTAGATATTCTACATGCCCTTAGGAAATTCTCTTGGGAGTTTTATTTTTAAGTCTCTTCAAAATGTACTGAAGGAGATGCATGCATGCAATGAGTCTGGTACCTCTTGGGGCTTACATGTTTGACATTGTTGTCTATGCTGGAGGGGATGAGAGCTTAATTAAAGATCTAATCTGAACATTAAGAAAATAACTGCTTTTAGATTTTAACTGACGTGGACGTACTCACAGCAAATGTGCAAGAAACAGCATATTTTAGCAGCTTGGAAGATCATACGCTCTGAGCTGCATGAGGGAGAGCTACCTTGAATATTGAAAACTCACAAAGAAACCTATGCCAAGCAATGTCAGTATCTGATCCTGCCCTTTGATGACCACAAAGTGACAGGCAGAATGAAACACAGTCTGTAGGCAAACTAGAAATCCAACTGTTTCGACTTGAAAAACACCTCATTCAGACAGTAATTTTCCTGGATTCAGGTCAATGCTGAGTAAACTAAAAACAGGGGGACTTCGCAATCAAAATGTACTGCTTCCTAGAGTGTTGCACATGTTTACACAAGCATTCCCCTTTTCTTACGTCTTCAGACACGTGCCTGTTTCATGTAATGGCCTGAAAATTAGATTGAGTGTGTCTTAAGAATGGAAAGACCAGTCTGTTAATGAACATAGGTAAAAATCATAGGTAAACATACATATATGAGTACACAAAGAGTAGGTGAAACAAAATCAACCTAACAAGTTTGGCTCAAGAATAGTTAGAGTGGCCCTAGTGTTTAAAAATCAATCACTACAATAAACAAAAAGAATAATCTGAACATCACAAGACTACTACAAAAGAAGTAAAAAGGTTAATTGAGAAATTTCGGCTCATGTTATGACTTTTTTTCAAAAACAAATATATATTATGAGCCAAAAGAAATGTTACAGACAACTGGATTGAGCAAACATGGCACTCTAGGTTGAATTTTTGATATATTCCTGGAGATAAGACTAAAAAAAAGCCCAGCAGATACCACTACTTCCATTCAGCAAATCCCAGAGGCTTTATCCCATGCAGATGAAGAACATAGACAGTTAAAAACTCTACACAAGCATGAATACACACATGCAGACATGCACAAATACTGTGTTCACAGAAGGTTAAAATCAGGAAAGAAAAATATAAAATTGTCATTATTTACAGACAGAATAATATTAGATATTTGGGGAAAATGTAATTGCTAAAGACATTGAGTTCAGAATTTAAATTTTAAAACAATTCTGATGTATTGACCTATGCACTGATAGAGGAACCTCCGTGAGAATAAACACATCCAGTGGGATAGAAAATTCCCAAATACTATTTATAAATGTTCTTTTACATTTAAAGGGAGATATGATAGAGATATGAATAATTTGCATTGGTATAAATCTTGATTTACTGATACAAGTTTAAGGTCAATTTTGTTAATGTATATGTATTTCTGATCTTGATTAAGGTATTGTGATTGTGTAGTTCATTTAAAAATGTAATGTATAATTAGGAAATATAGGTTGTTAATGGATAATCATCAATAATAGTCAAGCTTGTAGTCATGTTAGTTAGATTTTCTAGATATATAAAGATATATTTCACTTAGATAGGCATTCTTCATATCTTTCAAAGACTGCAGAATATGGCATGCAATGTTTTAATAACTTAGGGCTTTTCATGACAATGAGACATGTCTGCTCCTGGCAGCACCAATCTACTTCAAGAGGAAGATGGGCATCGAAGAGTCTCCTTATGGAATTGATTAGCCACTTGGGCAAGAAATTGCTCTTGCCTAAATTGATGCATAAACTGGACATGCAGAACCCATAGAGAGAGGACTGCTAACGCTGCCTAAAGGTGAGATGATCCTTCAAGGTTCCTGCTTCATAAAAGAGTCTGCAAGACATTTTGTAGGACACGGAAAAAAGCAACTGAACTGTCGTTGAAATTTCCTGCTTCATGGAAAAGTCTGCTGGATATTATAGGCTAAATATGGATGCCCAAATGGTACAGAAGAACTTTGGGTGACTGTTCAGGCAGCGAGATGTCTCTGTCATTTCAAGAGTTTTGGAAGTTGCTTACAATGCACTTCCTGTTTACTTAGGTAATATTATATCCTTCTGGAGTCTTTGATGGAGGTGAAGAATGGATAGTTATAGTTTTCCTTAGTTATGATAAAAGATAAAATAGATATAAATTTTGTAACTGTAATTCTTGCTTGATAACAATTGTTTTGTTATATGTAATTTTACTATGTTAAAGTGAAAGCCTTTCTTTTTTGTTTAAACAGAAAAAGGGGAAATGGTGTAGGAAGTCCTTCTGTATTTGTATTGCTTTCATTGGTTGAGTAAATAAACTACCTTGGCCTTTTGATAGGGAAGACTTAGAAAGGCAGAGTAGACAGAACAGAATTCTGGGAAGAAGAGCAAAGTCAGGCAGACACCATGAATCTCTGGCCTGAGATGGACATAGGTTAGTTAGAATCTTGTTGGTAAGCCACAGTCACATCGTGATACACAGATTTAATAGAAATGGGTTAATCAAGATGTGAGAGTTAGTTAGCCAATAAAAAGGATCTGTAGAACATAGCTTAGAAATAACTTAGGGTTCTGTTGACATGAGACATGATTGCTTTTGACAGCACCAATCTATTCCCAAGAGAATGTTGAGCACTGAAGACACTCCACTCGGAGTTTGTTTTCTTCTTGGCAAAATTGGCCTGTGGGTAAGGAACCTCCCATGCCTTCACCACTGACAAAGTACATGGTATCTGGACTGGAGAAGCAGGACACAAGGAAAAGAACTGCCAAATCTTGCCAAGATGATAAGATGTTTCTGAAAATTTTCCTGCCTCTGAAAATGGTCTGTCAGCTACACTAGTCCTTAGCCAAAGTTGGTTGCTTCAGCATTGCAAATGAGACTTTGGGTGATTGCTCAGGTAGCCAATTGTCTCTGTCATATACTGCTCACTTTGGAAGCTGCTTGATTGTACTTACTGCCTACTCAAGTAATATTATTCCCTTCTCAGGCCTTCAATGGAGTTGAGGACAAGATAGTCATAGTTACCATGGTTTAGCTAAGCCTATTTCCAATGCATGACTTAGAGTCTTAGGAATAGAATGTCTATTAAAACATTTATCATGTGTTCCTTGCTCAATATTGTTTATGTTGGTTGTAATTTTATACCTGATATCTGTTCCTATTGTATATAGTTTTGCATTGGGTTTGGATCACTCTTATTTAGAGAAACCGGGGAGGTAATAGAAAATCTTTGCCAACTGGTTATCTATAAGAGGTGGACCAAGTTAGGGTGTGACTTTTGGGGACCTAGATGAAAACAGCGAGTGGCCCATGTGCCTTCTCTCTGTGTGGTTCTCTCACAGCATAGCTTATCTTGGACTTCTAGTTCCTGTATTATACGTTTCCCCCTTGCAATAAATAAAAATATAATTATTTAATCTTTTATCTAGCATGATTATTTCCTGAGTCAAGCTAACTTCAACAAAGCCTCAACAGGTGCTTGTGGCTGGGTAAGGGAGCAGTATCAACTACAAAGCCACATCTGGTGGAGAGGAATCATTCTATATCTTGATGTGTTTAGTGGTTACGGAACTGTGCCTAAGTTTTAAAACTCACTGTTCCCTTTGTTAAAAAGACAGTACTTTACTATATTTCAATTGTAATTTCACACAAAAACACAAAGGCTTAATCATAATTTATAGTATATTGGAATGTCTGTGAGCTAAGTGCACATAAAAACTAAGTAAACATCTGTGACCTGTACATGATTCTGTGAAAAAACAGAAAGGTAGGAGGTGACCTATGAGCTTCTTTTTTAGCATGTTTTAACAAAACAGTTATTAATGGACAAAGAGAAAAAAACAAAAAAGAAGAAAAGGAAAATCACTAGTCCACTATAAAAATAAACATAAATATCCACGCACTCTAGCATTGGGCCACTCTGCTTTCTTGTAAAACTGTACATAGTTCTGTGCACGTGTGTGAGGAAACACTGGAGATGAGTTTTAAAAGCTGTACCTTACAAATGGAAAGCTTCAAAACCAAACCAGGAGAGAGAGAGAGAGAGAGAGAGAGAGAGAGAGAGAGAGAGAGAGATTCATTTTAATGCTACTATCACAATGATGCAAATGACACTAGTACCCAGGTCCTCCATTGGTGTTATCCCAGCATTTATATACATATACATACATACATACACACACACACACACACACACACACACACACACACACACACACATATGCTTTCTGGCTTTAGCTATCAGATTCTGACTAACTACCTCAACCACTGGGACCACAGCATCTACCACATGCACCTAGCTCTCTCCATGCTATTTGCTCAATGATTGGCCTGCGTACAGAAAAAGGAACAGTGCATATCAGCATACAAAGAAAACTGATACTTATATCTATTTTAAACTTTAAGCTTAAGTCACTGTAGCACTGAATATTAAGGGGGACGCTAAGGCTTACTGGCTAAACAAGCAAAATGTCAAGAACTTACTGTACCAGTCAACAATAAACCTGTTTAATACTTGTAGTCCACAGTCTTCCTCCCTGATTACTTCCAATGTTCCACCAACCTCATGTTCCAAAGACCGTAATTGAAAATTCTGCTGAGACTTGTGTTTGGCATACTTCTATACTTCTTTATAGGTCTCAAAGGCGAAGCAGGATAATTCCCAGAGAGGAAATTTTCAAAGTCCCAAGCACTCTCTCCTCTCCTCTTCTGCCATGTCTCAAACAGAAATTCTAACAATGTTTCCATCCCCCTTCAAGATGTTTCCCTGGTTGGAACATTTTTCTATAAATGTTTAGATTATGAAAATGATATCGACCTCCAACTGTGTGATGACAAAGTTAATGCAATATTGGGTGTGTGTTCCTGGCCATAGAAATGTAAACAAAACAAAGAACTAGAGAGCAAGGCTGTTATGTGTGCCTGAGAGTGTCACAGAACATTTTCAGAACACTGCAGGTAGTTATGGTTCCTTGGCTTTATGAGGATATGCAAAAGCTATAATGATGTCTTTTAGTGTATAGTTTAGAGAATTTTCAGGTTTTATAGTGCTGAATCCTTTTTCTCTGTTTCCACATAGATGAGACTATTTTTTCATTCTGTTTTTCAAGACTTGGAATGCTTAAAGGAAGGAAGCAAGCCTGCTGCACAATCCAGCAGAAGTGTTACCTCCATCTTTACATCATCACTATAATATTTTTCAAATGCAACCATAAAATTGATGGTTGTCATAAGCATGCTCCTTTCAAAACACCCAATTCGTTATTAATTATTAATCAGGTCTCAGGGTTTAAGACAAGAAGAACAATGCTTCATTTAGTCTGCAGTTAGAAATGAAAGCTCACAGCATCAGCATCTCAACATGCATGAAAACACCTTTAAAAGAGGAGGATGCCTTACCGTGGTTGGTGTCCTCTGTGTGGCCAGCCCCAGGAAATGGGTGTTCACCACGGCTCAGCCCTTCCACCACCTCCCAGTGGGAGTCTTCTGTGGAAAATGGTTCCCAGCCACAGAAACCAGACTCGAAGTCCCAGGTGAGGTGACTTGCTGAAATGTATGGAGAAGGAAACATGGAAAGGTAAAGACAGGTTTTTCTTTATGAGCAGATATTTTTGCGTTGTAATACAATTCTCCCTAAATAAAGAGAAAGCAACTACAGAAGGAGAGAGAGCAAAAGCGAGGAACTCAGGACCACGAGGGGTACACCCACACACTGAGACAATGGGGATGTTCTATCGGGAACTCACCAAGGCCAGCTGGACTGGGTCTGAAAAAGCATGGGACAAAACCGGACTTGCTGAACATAGCGTACAATGAGGACTACTGAGAACTCAAGAACAATGGCAATGGGTTTTTGATCCTACTGCACGTACTGGCTTTGTGGGAGCCTAGGCAATTTGGATGCTCACCTTACTAGACCTGGATGGAGGTGGGTGGTCCTTGGACTTCCCACAGGGCAGGGAACCCTGATTGCTCTTTGGGCTGACGAGGGAGGGGGACTTAATTGGGGGAGGGGGAAGGAAATGGGAGGCAGTGGCGGGGAGGAGGCAGAAATCTTAAATAAATAAATAAATAAATAAGTACAAAAAACAAAGAACTTACATGAACTAACCTAACAAGGGAGCATAGTTCACCCCCCCATCACCTGATACTGACTCCTCTTGGGTATTATTTCCTTTCATAGATGCTGAACAGTTTTGAAGGTGTGGTTATAGATAAGAAGTAACCCCCCTCACAGAGAGTCTATTCTGCTATTGTCGCAACCATGCAGACCTATAAACTAGCTATGGCTGTCTCTCCTTGGCCATACATAAAATATTCTTTGGTCATTCCTTGTGAACTTATCTAGCTTAGGCCACTTCACGTCTCTTCTAAGTCAGGAAATGAAGTGCAAAATAAGATACAAAATATATACATGATCTCCAAAATGTGCTTGAAAGTTGTAAAGTCTTGGCTGTGACCTTAACCTTCCCACTTATTTCTAAGGCATCACCCAATTTGCAGAGATATTTCCCCTAAAATAAAAATCCTATCCCATAAAGTGACAATCTTTCTGGCTTCATCCGGAATTGCCTCCATTTTATCCTTGCTGTCTGAGCATATAAACTCAGGCCACTCATTTTCCTCTTGCTTTTCCTAACTGGGTAAAATGCTCAGTCTTACCATGTACGGCTATCAGTTACACACTGTTGCCCAAAGGAAGAAAGTCCATATACATAATCCTTCTCATCGTAGCAGCTGGCTGCTACTGATGCCATCCTACTGCTACTGATGCCATCCTACTAATTACCTGCAAGCCACTGTGTGAAAATGGGGGGTGTCACAAGATCTCTGAATCCCCAAACCTTTGAGCAGATAAAAAGGTGCAAAACTTTTCATGGTAAAAAGGACAATAAGTTTTATAAATGTTAAAATTGTCTACAGAACAAAATTTAGAATCAGGTCTTTTATCATCCAAATTTTTTAACAGTTAAAAAGTTGGACTAGGGAAATGGCTCAGTGGGAAATGTGCTTCTGATAAAGCATGAGGGCTTTGGTTTGGAACCCAGCACACATGAAAAGGCAGGCATGGCAGTGTGCCTCTGTAATTCCTGTCCTAGTCAGGTGGAAGATCCATGGAGCTGGCTGGCCAGTCTAACCTTATTCAGTGAGTCCCAGGTTCAGGGAAGAGACACTACACTTGAGAAAAGTAGTGTTTTATGTTTTAATATCATCAGGATACTTACAAATGAAGTCAGAGCACCTCAACAACATGTCTTCCAGATTCCATCTGGACGTCAACAATACAGTTTCTCTTGAATTAAGTTTTTAGACAAACAAAACAAGGAAACAAGGTATACAGTAATAGAGGAAAATACACCACACATATCCAAACATCTGCAGGCACAGACACACACACATATACATTCACCACACACAAATAAAATAAATGCATAAATAAAAATAAGTATCAACTATTATGTTGTGTGCAGAACAGTAAACATTCACTATTCTTTGGAAATTAAAGCTAATTTTTAAGAATCTATCACCAGAAAGATTTGGGAAAGCAAAAGGATGTTGTAATCTCTGTGAAAACATAGTACACCACTCGGGTGATTTTATTGATGACATTTGTTCTAGTACACTTACAAGGAATGTTTTTTTTTAGAAAACAATTATTTCAACCTTAGTTGTTGTATAGTTTAAAAACCAATTTTACTTCATTATATTGACATTTTTTCATTAATAATGGTTCCCCTACATATTTTAAAAAAGTTTCAGGTGAAGTAATAAATATCAGAAGAAAGAAGGTCAATGATATAATGACAGCTTGGCATACTAAGTGTGCTAAATGCTATACATGTGAAAAATTAAAATGACATACCTCTGCCATAAATAAAGTACATTAATTATAACCCTAATTTTGCCTATTTGGTCGCTTTCCTTGATGTAATTATGGGGTACCTTTCACTACTTCTAAATGGAGTGCATGACACTCTTCACAGTTTCAAAGACATTTCTCTCCCAGTTAGTTTGTTAGAGTAATGTTTTCATATGCTGATGATAGTTTTTCTTAAGAGTTTCACTATAGTTTAATAAAGGCACAAGAAAAAGAATTGATAAGAATGTGGTTCAAAACAGTAATATATTTATGAATTTTTGCTTCAGTTCTTAATGATACACAAAGAAATATTGTGTGGGAGCGAATACGGACATCTTATTTAGTGACTAGGTTCTCATAAGGGTATATTATAAATATGAAGTTGGTATTTATGAATCCCACAAGGACCAAAGCTCTGTAACTCACATACAATTGAGTACAGTAGACCTCTTACTCATAGGGGTATATCAGTATCCGGAAATGTGCCTATGAATTTCACAAGTCTATAAATCTCACTCATCAAAGTAGAATTGTGTAAATTTGATTTACTTCATGTTGTTTAGCATAGCCAAGGTTTATCTGTGCTGCATTGTGTCTTAAAATTTGATAAGTTTTATGCAACAGATGCTTAGGAATATAGCGACTATCTTAGGATATTCTTGATACACATATTTCAATAATTTTGTTATAAATATTTAAATTATTCAATAAAATGGAAGAGAACATAAAAGGATAATGAGGTAGAAAAGATGGAAATAGGAAGGTAAAGAAAGAGGGAGAAAGAAAAAAAAGAGTAAGGGGAGAACAAAAGGGAGAGGAGACAAGGGGAAGAAAGAAGATAAATAATCCAGATTTTTTTCTCAGCTGTCAAAATAGAAGAGGCAGGCGGATTTCTGTGAGTTCGAGGCCAGCCTGGTCTACAAGAGCTAGTTCCAGGAAAGGCTCCAAAGCTACAGAGATACCCTGTCTTGAAAAAAAATCTTTTCTTGTGCCCATACGATACTATAGTTAAATATGCATGCCAGGTGTATTGATGCATAATTGAATAAATTTAAAGATTTAGAGATGTGCAACACAGTGATTGTTATATGTATATATTGCAAAATGCTGATGACAAGAAAGGTAGGTAACACATCATTTGTGATATCCTATGAGTGATAGGAACATTTAATTCTACTCTCACTGTTTTAGTGAATTTTACATCTTCATAATCATAAGGTGCAGTGACCATTCTCTAATTGGATCATCTTACCTATGGAGACTGTGTCCTTGTCCTCACCCCTTGTAAACACTGTCTTTCCCTTTCTTTGAGGAAGAGCATATACAAATACAATCACACAGTACTTACATTCCTAAGCAGAGCCCGCTCTAGAATCATTCCTGTTACGCACACTAGCTGTTCCTTTGTTTTGATTCCTCAATAAACTTTACATAAATCTCTCATTACTTTCAGTCTTCATTTCCCCTGGCAGTGAATAAAGTTGTTTTATTTTTGCTATTATGTAGAAAGTTTCAATGAACATGGGGAAACAAATACATTTGAATATTAACTGTGTTTATTTATACAAGATTATAATAAATGACAAAATCTCTGCTTTGGTATTATAATTGTGTTTTTAAGTGAAATTATGAGGGATTGAGGTTCTCTATTGTTGGAGGCTATGAAGTACTTTGCCTTTAGTTTATAGTGAGTTTTAATATGCCGTTTGTTTCTTCCCTAAGTTGTCTTCATTTTTAGACACATCTTTGTCAAAGTGGTTCACAAAGCTTAAGATGCAGATGAATTTTGGGGGACCATGCAGCATTTGGTTCTGTAGTGTTGGTATAGGGCCCAAAGTTTTGTCTCTTTGAACCAGGTCCATGGTAAATCTGCTTTTTGGATCCACAGAGCACATGACACAAAAAAGCAAAACACCAGCAAACCCAGTGGCACATGCCATTCACCTGCTTTTGACAATCTACTGAGTAGAATCTTAATATATATTTTAACTAAAAAGAGTAGCTGAAATTAATAGCTTTAAAGAGCATCTATATGAGATGTCTTTTTAAAAAAGCACATTGTGTATAGATTATCATGTGGAAAACCCCATAAATTACTATTTATCAAGTCTCTGTGGTATCATAAATATTTCTGCAACTGTTCAAATTACATAAAAAATTCTGAGGTAATAATAATGTGTTTGCTTAAGGACCTGCATTCAGAACCCAACAGCACGTACAAAATTCGGTGGGACAGTGTGTACCTATTATCCAAGGTGAAGGTGAAGGCAGGAGGACCCTTGAGGTTGTTGACCAGCTAGTCCAACCAAATTGAGATATGGATTCAGCAAGAGAATCTCATAGGGAATACAGCAATAGAGAGAGACAGTAGACTTCAACCTCTTGTTATTCTCTTCTACGTGAACATATGTACTTAAACACCACACACACAAAAAAAAATAAATTTAAAAAAAGAAGAAAGGGAAAAATGTTTCTAAAAGTTCAAAAACATATAAAGACATTTTACTTCAGCTACAAATTTGAAATCTTATCTGTAAAATCTGAATTAAAACTCGGACTTGCAAAACAGAAACCTAAAATATGTGTAAAATGTTTCAATTATATTTTAAAAATTCAGTACAACCTCTTATTTTATAAGGACATACATTTATGTGTACAAATATATAATGCTTTACTGAAGAGAACACTAAACTTATAATGATGCTACTAACTCACTGTAGTAGGGTTCCCCAGAGCAGCACAACTAGATCAGTTCTATTGTCACTATGACAAAATGACTGATGAAGATAAAAGGAAGTGTTAGCTTGACTCGTGATTTCAGAAGGTTTCAGATGTTGACTTGGTCCCCTAAAACTGACCAGAAAACCACATCACAGGGATCAGATTCTTCATCCTGTCTTATACAGCTGTAGAGGAGACATTGATAGTTTTATTCCATCACTCCTCCCTCTTTCCAGGGGATGGTGCCATGGACAGCCAAAAGGAGTCTTGGCCCTCGGTTTAAGGCAAATGAAAAATTAAGACAAGTAAACAGTAGAATTTGTTGATAGGCACAAATAAGCTGTCTTTCCAAAGGAACTGACAGAATAATTCTGAGATTGATTGCATTAGAAAAATGACAGACAAGTCATTCATGACATTTCAGTAAAAAAAATTGTACAAAATTAATAGTAAAATATCAGCTTTTTTTTTTATCAAATGCATCAGGTTCAGGGATGCATTTGATGTAGGAGCCTGGTGAAAGTGGGGAGGGAATTGTCAAAGCATTTACCAAAGGGAAAAAATAGAAGATAAACTTCCAAATGAACAATTAAAAAGGAACGTATTTTCTCTCAGTCTTTGAAATTAAAATAATAAAAACTTTTAGAAATGTGAATGTCCCCCCAAAAAATAAAGTAAACTTTCTATCAAATGTTTAAATAAAATATAATGAAATGAATTTCATATACATTAAAGAAAATAAATTCTCTTTATTCTCTTTGAAAGCAAAAGAAAAGCAAGTGCAAAGCCCACTGAGATCACACTGGTTAGAAGATTATATGGCTGGAGGAGCTAATTGAACTTCTGTTTATAATCAGACCCACCTGGGGGTATTCTTTTCTTTGCCCATTTTCTTCTCCCAGTGTCCCCAATGACTTTAATAAAGTCTTCACTGGACCATCAAAGAAAGCATATTGTATAAAAGATCTTTTCATTACAGAGTGGAATTTATCTTATTGCAGTATTTCCCCCTACATATAATATCTCACAAAATAAAACCTTACAGGAAAATAAATGCCAAATTTTTAATTTTTTCAAAAGCCCGTTTATTTGTGACACAGTAAACAGATTCACTGGAGCTCATGGTTTTTGCAAACAGTCCATGGAGTTAGATGCTAAGTTACCTCACATGGGAACCACTGCTTGCATTCTAATGCAAATTCCATTTCCATGGGAGTGTGATGTTTGAATTATTACAGGATGTTTCCTCATTGCTCTCATCAGAGACACTTCATTCAAGGCCCAGAGGAAAGGTGTTGGCCAAGTTTGGCCTTCTTTAAGACCATAGATGGTTGGAAGGAAGGTCTACAGTCACCATGATTGGGTTGGGGGCAGGAGGTAATGGCAACCCACATGCTCTTTATTCTCCCTTCCCAGCTTCCAAAATAATTACTTAGATGGGAATACACAATACATTTAACAAAAGTTATCAGTCTGGTATAGATCTATAAATAAAGATACCAAGCTCTTTCTTATTCTTTTTGTTCTTTAATCAAAGTATACATACATACATGGATGCACACATGCACACCCACACACTTACACCCAACACATGAAAACACATACCACGCTAATCATAACAATTTATCTTAAGAACAAAGACGGACATTTAGTAACTTTCGCAGCAGACACCAAGCATTAAATTAACAGAGAGGCCAACAAGGGAGCAATGCTCATAGTTTCAGAGTGAGAAAGCACTTTCATTTTCGCTCAAAGAAATTGTGCCTGCGTATAGCAAAGGCTATTTCCATTCCACAATCATGAATGACAGCAGGAAAACAATCCTAGAGGGAGTCAACTTACCAGAAACGTCTAGGGTTATATTCCTGAATGAATCTTCATCATTCCCACTGGAGCATCCCATTCCAGAATCACAAACTGAAGAATGGGTAAGGCACTGGCCACTGGCACAAGTGTATTCGTCAACAGAATAAAGCTGCTGTGAGTGGGTCTGGCCACAGGTGTAAACCAACAACTGACCAAGCCCAATAAAACTTCTCTGTCTCAAAACTGTACCTTCAAAAACAACCTTTATGGAAAAAAAATGATGAATAGGTGAATGCATGGTCTTAAAATACAAAAAAACAAACAGGAAAAAAAACTGAAGAGGGTCACATAGATAAGCCACTGAGGAAACATCTGTCTAAAACACAGCCAATGCATCTGATGGCAAAATCTGATTTCTGTTTGATAAATCTGATCTGTATTCCTGATAGTGATAAGCACATGGACTTCGTGAAGTTTTCTGGGAAGTCAAGCAAGAAGAACCAAATATCCATGTAACCATGAGGATTCCTTTTACTGCAAATGGCTTATTCGGGTATCATTTTTACAGTCTTCTTTCTTTTATTTTCAAAAAAGAAAAAAAAATATTGTCGTTAATTCCATGGAACTATAACTGTGTCTGTTTTGTAAACTACTAAAAATTAATGCTTTAAAACCTGAATGGAAATATCAGGAAAGGGTAAAGAAGTGTAGTATAAGAGTAAATATTTAAAAAGAAGCAACATTTAAAAAAACCACACTCACAAATAGAGCTAGTTTTCCAATAAGCAAAGTATCACCAATTAAAGGGAATGAATTCTATTTTGTCCAAATGATTTCCTGGTTTTTCTGGAGATGCACAACATTAGGAAGTGACTTAGTCTTTCATTGCCAGCCAAATGCAGGATAATGTCAATGCATTAGGAGTCCTTGAGGCCCTACCAAAAGTAACAGTTAAGGAACTGCAGAAGGATGTAGCAGAAACAGCTCACTAGATGGCAACCGGTTTCCTTCTGTCCAATTCAGTAGCCACTAGCTACTTGTAATTTTAGTGGATTGAAATCAGATGAGAATCCGATTTCAGAATCACATCAGCTCCATTTCAAGTGTTCAGGACACTACAAGTATTGACAGTTTATGCAGCAATATCTTTGGATCTGAAGCATTCTCCTTTGGAGGAAGGAAGGGTGCTCAAAAGCCTCAGGAAGTAAACCCCACAAGCCAAAAGAGCTGATACAAGATTCACTAGATTATAAAACCTTCCTCCCATGAGATTATTAAACCAGTGAACAGCTGTTGGCAGAAGAGGCTCTTCCACCTACAGAGTTGCCTGTAAGAAACTGACTTGTCCATCTGCTCGCCATTTGCAGTGGACCTGGAGCTCAAATTTGAGCGTATTATCACACAAGTTTTGGCTTTTAGTGGTACATGAGGCTGCTT
Source organism: Microtus ochrogaster (assembly GCF_000317375.1). NCBI lineage: Eukaryota > Metazoa > Chordata > Mammalia > Rodentia > Cricetidae > Microtus > Microtus ochrogaster. The sequence continues at coordinate 3,443,253 of NC_022018.1, read as the reverse complement.
TTGAGATAGCCTTGATGTGGGATTTCCTTTTGTATGCTGTGAATACAATTGGTTAATTAATAAAGAAAACTGGCTTGGCCTAATAGGACAAAAGAATGGAGGTAGGCAGGAAAAACTAAGCTGAATGCTGGGAGGAAGAATGGTGGAGTCAGAGAGAAGCCAAGGAGCCACTGGAGACAAACGCTGGGAACTTTACCCGGTAAGCCACAACCATGTGGTGATATACAAATTAATAGAAATGGGTTAAATTAATATGAGTTATCCAATAAGAAGCTAGAACTAATGGAACAAGCAGTGATTTAGTTAGTACAGTTTCTGTGAGATTATTTCACGGCAGAGCTAGCTGGGTGGCCAGAAACCGTCAAGTGGCTTGCTAGAACATACCCTTACTTCTGTGAGATGACTGTCCTCCACACTCCTCTAAATCTGCCCCATATCCACTGGTTTGACAAGTTTTCATTGATGGAATTCTTGCTCTGCTCTGTCCTGTGATTGGTACACTTTCTGGGGAAAGTAGATTTTTCTCACCAGAAAAAGTCACAACAAAAAGAATTTCTCTATTACTCTAGAGGACATCTCTGTTACTATTTCAATAGAACATCACTGAAAGTCATACAAAAGATCTGTCAAAATACTGGCAGCAAAGGTTGGCCCCTTTTAGCCTCACTCCATTTAAGGGTTCTGTGCAGACATCTTTTCAAGGACAAAAGAAGTACATATTTCTTGTTTAAAAAATACTTTGGATCAAATATCAGATGGCAAATACATTCAAAGTTTTGCTTCAGAAGATAGTATTCAATTCAAATCCTGTGTTAGGAGAAAAGTATACATGCGGTTACATCATTCTCTCATAATCAATAACGCATGTGGACATACACTACTGGCCAGCAGTTATGTCTTTTCAGAGCATCAGGAGACCTGATATATGATTCATATGGGGTCTCAAAATTGATGAGTTTAAACTTTGATCTCCATACTCTGTCTTTTTCTATTAATATTTTAATTCCATCTCCTATGCAATAGAAACTATAACTCCAAAATGTACTGTCTTTAAATTTTGCTTTATGTTTTTGCCAAATCACAAGGCTAATTTCACTTTGTGAAAAAGTACACTTACTGAATATGTCCTTCAGCGGTTGTAAATATCAGCTTATAAAATGGCACACTAGTGTCAAAATGTTAAACCTAAAACGTGTAATATAAACTTCAATTTACAAGACTTTGATTTATAAACGCTATGCTTTAAAAGTGCCAGGGTTAGGGCATATGGAATTCTAAGAGTCCACATGGTTATCCTCAGTATTTAGGGAGAGGTGTTTAAACACAGTAAGACCATGGAACAATGATGCTCGTTTTGTAAGTCACACATAGTCAATCTTTTATTTTTACATACATGCTAACATTGGCCTATAGTCTATAAATAGCAAAGATTTCAAGTCGGTTATTTAAAGTGATCATCCACCAAGTCTTCTGTATGTTTCAGGTGTATATTTCATCACCCAAGTTTCAGTAGAAGTATCTGAAACAAAATATCTGCATCATGAAGAAAAGTGCTTGCCTGGGGCAATGCTGGGAGCTGGAAAGAATATTCAGAGCATGAACAAGGGTTGTGTAAGAATGGACCCTCTAGTCCAGTGTTTCTCAACCTGTTGGTCACAACCCTTTAGGGTCAAATGACCCTTTCACAGGAGTTGCCTAAGACCACCAGAAAACACAAATATTTACATTACATTACAATTAATAACTGTAGCAAGATTACAATTATGAAGTAAATAATGAAAAAATCTATGGCTGGGATAACCACAACATTAGGAACTGTATTAAAGGATCATAGCATTAGGAGAGTTGAGGACCACTGGGCTAGTAGTTCCTCGGCTCACAGAAAACTTGGCCTGTTAAGGACCCAATATAAAGAAAAGAAAATCTAATTATTATTCCCAAAGATACAAATATACTTTTCTAATTTAAATTTAACAGTATATGACAAATTATATATTAGCAAAGTAAAAGTTTAAATTGTAACAAAACCTTATTTTTATACCTTAAATATCTTCAGACCTTCTGGGATTAATACCTCTGCTTTCACCCATGTCTTGTGAGTTGATGTATTGAATGTCCAAGTCATTTTTTCTTCCTTTGATTTGAAATAGAAGCATATTAATAAATTCCCAAATGTTACTCTCATGTTCATATACGTGCTCTTTTAATTATATGTGTTTGGGTGGAAGCGTCCCCTGCAATCTCTGTCATCCCTATACACAAAATGTCTGGAATGTTCAGGTGGAGGCTCCCCTCCAAGCCCCCTCCCCTGTTGTTACCTCAGTCTGGACTCCACCCCTGAGAAAGCCCGCCATGAGTGACTCCACCCCCGAGGGCATTGAACGCCCCCATCACATGGTTTCCCCTTGTGGTATCCTCAACTTTTCCTGGGCCCACCCAGGAATGCTGTTTTCAGAATAAACTTAGATTGATTGATTTAGATTGATTGGTTTATTACATTAGCGGCGGCAGACTCCCATTGGCCAGGATTTAAACTTAACATTTGGTGCTGAATCTGAGAAGAGTTGAGTGTTCCCTCTACCAGGTGGCCATGGAAAACCACTCTCTATTCCCTGCCATTAGAAGATTTACTGGGTAAATTACCCAATTTCAATCCACAGCCTTTAAAGAGGTGAAGGACCCCTTTCGTCTTCCAGTCTGCCTGCCAAGACACTGCAGGTGGCTGGTCTATTCTGGGGTAGAGACAGTCTCTAACTTTAGGGCCCTTGCTTGGGAGATGTCCTGCACAGGGGAACCCAACGCTCCTACTGTTTTGATCCCAGGCTGTTTTGGAGGACTCTCTTAGTCTTCTGGTCCCCTGCTAATGCCTTGTGAGTGGATACTTCCGGGTCCAAGTTCGTTACCCAAAACCCTTCAAAATTTATCAAAACTGGGGCTAAGCTACCCTGGCCAAGTTCCTGCTCACTCTATTTCTGATCCTCTCCTCCCTCTGTCTGTAGGCTTTCTCTCTGCTCCCGACTTTTGCCTGCAGGAAATCAATCTCCTTGTTCCTCTGCCTGTCTGGATTTCAAGCTTGCATCAGATTGCTCTTCGAGTTTTTCTGACTTGTTCCTTTCCTGGATGCTCACTCTAACTTTGCCAATGCTCCCCATCTGGGATTCATGTCCAACACATAGCTGTTTGCCCCCTCCCCCAACAGTTTCCGCAGGAAGAGTTTTGTTAGTCCTTTTTGTTAAAGTTTTGTTTCTGTTAAAGTCTTGCATATTCTTTTGTATGGATAAAAATATGCAAATAATATGGCTACAGTATGCTTGTTTTATGCCTGTGTGTGTATTTGTGCTTGTTTCAGAAATCTATAAAACTTGTAATTCCAGATTACAGCTGCTCTAAAAACAACACATGGTCTACCAATACCTTACAACACGAGGGAAGCCACCATTTGGCTAAAGTCAGAGATAGAGGTTACATAATTCCTTCCCTGTCTTAAAAGCAAGTTTTATAAAAAATAAGGCTTATAGCAATGCTGATTTACTAAGATATTAAAGCTGCACCTCTACATTCGTGTAGAGGAATGAATCTTGCGGCAGGCAAATTTTGTGACTTAAGAGTAAACCCCTTGATATTGATTTAAAACACTAAATTGTTTACAATGCTAAACCTTGGTTTTGCCTTCTACAGACTAGGATTATGCTCTAGGTATTAGGACCACCGCTGAAAACCAGAGACTAAAATATTCCTTCTATATCTTCTTGCCTCTCCTAGCTGTAACTGATTGGATAAACTGTATATCCAAATTTACCTCATATATCTAATTTAGATATACCTGACAGGTAATGGTACCCTGATTCTCAAGTACCTTTACAGATCTGAGAGTATGACATTCAACAAAAGAGCTTCTTATGATAGAGAGACATGCCAGCTTTTGCATTATCCTGTAGCTCCTCCAAGAAGACACATGACTGCAGAAGAACTTCCTCCTGGAGGCTTGTCTTTGTGTGTGGCAAATTCAGTCACAAAGCAAAAAAACTGCCTTTTACCTCATCTGCTGCCTGGACTTTACCTGGGCTGCATGACAGGATACTGGAGGAATCGATCATCTATCTCATTCTGCCAAGATAGGAAGACCGAACTCTACCCTACAGGAAAATCTGTCAGAACTCCTGGGCTCAACGGCTAAAGGCAAGTACTGCTTCTGAGACTTTTGTTTGCCAAAGACTGCGGAGAGACTTGGGATTGCCTGGGCAGCTGGAACAGCTGTCTCACTTCTCATTACTTATTCCCTCAGATCTGTCTAATGGCAATTGATGACATAAGGTCCTGGTAACTCCTTACTTCATTAGTTGAGTTTCCTGCTAAAAGTACAGACAGGTATACCTCTTTCACAGGCTTAATAGTCCAGGATTAACAGATTTCAGATGTAACTTCAGAGGTTCAGAATTTTAGAATTTCCTTTGTCTTCTAAAATGGCCATGCCTTTTAACCTACAGCCATAGTCATTTGCTATGACACCAAAATGTAAATCTGTTCCAGCTGTCTTACAGACAGATACTTGCAGTTTGCTGGAAGAAGTTCTGCTGCTGTTTCGAAAAATCTGGTCTGGTGAAAACTATC
>NC_022018.1:3403094-3438497 GCF_000317375.1 Microtus ochrogaster | reverse complement strand
TGACACTACCTCTCCAGGCTCAAATGGGACCTACCCAGCAACTGCTTCTCTGGCTTTCTTTCTGGCAGTTTTCCCCCTTCCCATGGCTAGTGCTGTCCATAGGACCCATGATAAGAGCCTATTCTTTTTTTCTCCTAGCAACCTGTCTTCTTGGTTCCCTCAAAAAGCAGATGCCTGCGGTCTCCATGATGGCAGGTAACCTGATGCCTCTCCTCCCACACTTCCTGCTGAGTGTGAACCCACCAAATACCAACTCTCCCCCTTCCCACATCATCCCATGCCCACAGGGAAGTAGCCAGACTTGAACTGATGCCGTTATACCCAATAAGTCTGATTAGAAGCACTGCTTCAGCCCCTGGCATCCTGGCTTCCCTATACACAAAGAGTCTGAAATGTTTGGGTGGAGGCTCCACCCCAAGAACCCTCCCCTGGGGTTGCCTCAGTCCAGACTCCGCCCCGCCCCAACAAAGCTCACACAATCAGCAGCTCCACCACTGAGGTTGTTAAAAGTCCCAACCTCTTGGTTTCCTCAACTTCCCCTGGGGCCACCCAAGGGTGCTGTGCTCAGAGTAAGCCTGGATTTATTGATTGGTTTATTACATCAGCAGCCAAGGATTCCCATTCTCCAGGATTTTAGCATAACAATGTTTAGTCAAGATTTGTGTGTCTTTGTACTCTTAAGTACTGGGAACTCTTAAAGTACTTATGTAATAATAAGAAAACGAATTTTGAAGGAAAATATAGAAATAATCATAACTGTACATTAAAACTATTTTAAACATCTCCCTTTATTAATACATGTCAATTGCACATACTAACAGGATTTGGTGTGGAATTTTCATATACGCTTACAGCAGACTTTGACCACATCCAATCACACATCTTCCATATTTTTCCTCCTATCAAGAGGATATAAGCAATTGCATTTCTGAAATAAAACCACAAAAAGAATCGGCAACTTAAATGCTGATCAGCTTACATTGCGCAGCATCACTGTGCTACTGCAAGGAAGACTCAGTACGGTGTAAGACTATGTAGCTGCACATGCAGGCGCAGCTTTGATTTTGGATTGTTTTTCAACCTGTAGGAGAAGTGATTCTAATTTCTACACAACATAATTTTGTTGTTGGGTTTTTTTTTTCTCTTCAGTCTTTTGGGTGCCTGCCACCCGGTTCCCAAATAAATCACACATTGAGTCTTATTATTACTTACAAAAGCTCCGGCCTTAGCTTGGCTTGTTTCTAGCCAGGTTTTCTTAACCGTCCACCTTGTGCCTCTGCACTTCTCTCTTCTCTTACATCTGTGTATCTTGCTCTCACTCTCACTCCACGGCTGGTTGTGTGGCTGTGTAGCTGGGTGACTGTGTAACTGGCCCCTGAGTCCTCCTCTTGTTCTCTTGCTCTTGCTTCTTCTCCTCCCACACTCCTCCTCCTATTTATTCTCTCTGCCTGCCAGTCTGAAGATTGCATTTGTATATTTGACTCTTCTGACAATTTTGCCTCAGAAGCTTTTCCCTTTCCTATATCATATCTTAGACTTCTGTGATGATCGTTTATTACAGCAATTTGAAGCAATAATGAGTCAAATCATTACTGTGTGGTATGAGCTAAGATCTGAGACAAAGTCTGTACTGTGTTGTATATCAGAGCTAATAGTTCTGGTCACTGCGTTCTAAGACCTTGCTTCCACACTCTGAGTTAACACTATCCTTCTTCAGATATTAGCAAGCATTCAAGTTATTTTGACACTTTCCTGGGGAAAATTAATGAAATTATTCATAATATCGGGAACCATTATTATTCAGGAAATTCTGTGGTGCAAAGGTGGAGTGACAGAACTGCCCCAGGCTAGGTAGGGTTGAGCTCTGACAAGCCTTATTTGCTTCTAGTATGAAGTGGAAGAAACAGGAAACATCTACTTCTAAGTCTTATGATGGAAGGCATGTTCCCAGGTAATAGGCTTCTCTCTCCTCAATTTTGCTTATCTCATCCACGTCTAAGATTTCCTTAAAATGAATCTATCTGCAGCCTAGTGCTGTAGCCTCCGATGCCTATCCCAGCTTCCCAAGCCTCGAATAGTTAAGAAGGTCTTTCATATCTACTGAATGTGCTTCCTGTCCTTCTGCATTCCTATCAAGTCCTGAGATTTCCACGGGGGAGAGGACCGCACATGAGATTGGAGGTGAGATCTCTCATGTCACACAGAGATGAAGTAGCCAGGCGATGGTGGCGCACGCCTTTAATCCCAGCACTCGGGAGGCAGAGGCAGGCGGATCTCTGTGAGTTCGAGACCAGCCTGGTCTAGAGAGCTAGTTCCAGGACAGGCTCCAAAGCCACAGAGAAACCCTGTCTCGAAAAAACCAAAAAAAAAAAAAAAAAAAAAAAAAAAAAAAAAAAAAAAAAAAACAAACAAACAAACACAGAGATGAAGTAGTTTTAAGAAATTAAGGTCTATAACAAATTTCCTCACTGATTATTTCCATATAACTTCAGTTATTTAGCAAGAAGACACTTCTAAATCAGCTCTTAATGACACTGTGTGGCAAATTACACCGACCAATCCCCACGATGACCATTTTAGAAGAATAATTTAAAGCATTTGCCTTTGTCCACAATAACTAATCAATTTCCCTCTACATGAAGGTAAATGCATTCCCCCCAATCAATTTCCCTCTACCTGAAAGTAAATGCATTACTCCCTAAACTGAACAGAACACTTTGAAAAACAAATGCTTTTCTATATACTAACTAATGTATATTATGAGTGAGAGTGAGATTTTTCTACTGTATTCCTTTGTTTGAGAACACTAGAGATGAAAAAGTAATTTACCCCCAGCTAACTGAAGGTAACTTTTTAATTCTGTTCTTAATCCAGTTAGTTTGAACAAGTGAGAATATTAAAAAATAAATAAATAAGCCCCCAGCTTCAGAAAGGTTTTCAAGCATGTTCTAATTTCCTATTGCCTTAAAACCCATCATTAATCAGTTGATCAACAACATTAAAACTTCTTTGCTGTTCCAGATAAGGTTAAAAAAACGCCGACTTACCTGTCAAACACTGTGCCTTACTGCTATTGTCAGACATGCTAGATCCTCCCTCCCTCCCAGGAAAGAAATCAGATGGAACACTTCAATACTGATTTCTGAAAAATCTACTTTTGAACACATCTTATGGTAAAATCATGGAACCGAAAAAAATGTTCTTCTAATAGAACTAATTATAGCCTTAAAATTGTATTATATAAGAACATTAATACCTTCTAAGAAATTTCATTCTGATCCAACCTCTATATTCATTTTATTTGGAAATGGAAATAAAAAACATGTAAAAGTTACAAGACCAATTCCAATTATCCATAACTTATTAGCGCTAAAAAAAATCTCCAAAAAGGAATGTGTTGCAATTGATACTGTTAGATAGATGGAGATGGGAGTTCTTGACTCTGCATAGCTAAACAGTACAAACAGGAACTGGATTTCCAGAATGAAGAAAACAATTGTCATCATTCAAAAGACAAAGGTGGTTTAGGCCGAGACATATTTGAAAGGTAGTTGATAATCCTTTTAAGTGTGGGATTAAAGCAGCGACTTGTGACTTAAAAGTACTCTGAGAAAGAGTCTTCATTCATGATCAGCAAATGGTAAAGAGGGGGTCAGAAAAAACATGAAAACTTTCAAAATAGGTATGTTCTGAGGGCTTGATGTGCAACACCACACACTCGAACAATTTGAGTCGCTACACATATTTTCATTCTGTAGGATAAGCCCCTCCTAGATGACTCATTGTAACACACTCTAATTAGATAAATATGTGGCAGTTACAGGCAATTTCTGAGTCTTTTATTACATAGCACCAAGGCAACTAACAAAAAGATATCATTGATTTTTTTATTGTTATATATACTGAAACTTTGAAAATCTATCAGTGATATTTTGGATGGATCGAAATAATCCTGAAAACTAATGCAAATATTATTTTAGTGTATGATAATATCTCTTTGGATATGTAAATAAGCATTGATAATTTTTTGTCATGAGATATCATCAGACCATATTTTTAAAATATTTGCAAGCATAATCTGAACTCAATAAAATCATTTTAGATTTTTTTCACTATTCCTTGGTTAAAGGAGATAATTGAAAACCTGAAAGATTACTGAGGCATGAATAGTACCTTAGCATATGCAGATAAAAATTAATTTGGCTAAGAGTTTGTTAGGTGTTAGTTTGTGTAGAGTTTCTTCCATGCATATGGGAAGTTGCCAGTGTGACAGAAAATGCAAAAAAAACAAAAAAAAAAAAACAAAAAAACCTTATGCCAATCTCCCAAACAGCTTATTAAATTGGCTGAAATACATTGAATATGTCCCAATAACACATTAAAGAAGGAATTATGCAAGCTGCCAAGAGAGAGAAATAATCAATAGTCCTTTCCATCTATAATGCCAATGAACCACAATAATAACTACAATGCTAAGATATTCCAAAAGGTGCAATAGTGGCACTTAAGTCCTAGGGGTAACCAACAATTACCTACCTGGACTTAAGGCTAATTCAATAAGAGATAATTCATGTCTGGCTCTGTAAATTTAGCCAATACTTGCAGTTTATATTGGTTAAGGACAGAGGTGGTAGGTTCTCTAACTAAATCCTAAACACATATTGCCATACCCACAGAATGGGGCAGATCTCACCCCTCATCAAAGCAGGTTATTTTTCTAGCAGAAAGAAATAATTACAGAAGGCCACAATAAAAAAAAAAAAAAACAAAGGTCAGCTGACCATGAGGTGCCTGCCCTCAAATAGTAGTACATTTACAACACAGCCTCTAAGATACAGCTCACAGAACATCAAGGAAGACAGTGGAGTATGATTGTACGAAATTGAGCTAAAAATGTTTTAAATAATAAAAATATATAACAAGAAGAGAAATATAGAAAAAGAATATTATATAATATTAATATTTCACAAAAAATATCTGATGTGAAAAAAGAGGACATTAAGTGGGCTTTGGGAAAAAGTTGGACAGAGCATCAGGTGGATAAATATAATCAAAACATGCTGCATGAAATTCTCCAAGAATTAATAAGTGTATCATATTTTTCAAAGGGATACTAGGCTCCATATCTCATCCCAGTAGCAAACAGCATTTTGTCCTGTGATGTACCATACTGATACAAGTTAATGGTTTAGAACTCTACTTTTTTTTTTTCAAGTAGCAAAAAGAAAGAGGAAGGACTGGCTATGATGAGAAAAGTAGAAAAAGGAAAAGCCAACGTAAATCAAATGCATTCCTTCCCTGTTCCCAACTATCATTCTTAAAAGCATCCTTATCTTTTGGGATTAATTATCTTGACACTTCAACCTTCAGTAGGAAAAAGAGCAAAATATAGTACAGTGACAAGTATTCTGTCCTACCAGACAGGCACAAGTGACAAACAGACTTTTCTTGTCAATATACCCAACAAAAACCATGAGAAAATTTCAACTGGATTGTATCCAAAGCATCCCAAAACAAAAGAAACTCTTTTGCATAATCTTACAGCCTCTCCAGTGTTGGATTTTCAGCAAAATGTTTTCCGTTTCTTAGATGATTGTAACTGATCCCTGTGGTTTTTTTCATTCCTAGTAAGTAAACTTCATAGAAGTGGAGATTTTCAGAGTAATTAATGAAAATGTAAATTGTAGCTAATTTCATTTCATTATATATAAGCTGGAAAGTTGTGGATTTGTTTAACCCATTTGCATAACCACAATGTTCACTCTACACAATACCATGCATTTAAATTCAACTCAAATGACCCTTTTTTGTTTAATCAGGAACTATGAGTCTTCAAATCCCTACTTACTGATCAGAACAAAGAATTTATTTCCATCATATTTATACTTTTAATAATTACTGTAGATGTAAAATCTCACATAGATTACATTGGAACTCTTAAGCTGAGCTAGCAATGTATAATTCCAATTACATTATTTCTATCAGGACCATAATTTCTTAAATATAGGTTCCTCAATTTTTATTCCAATGTCACAAGTACATTGGTGTCTGATAGTATCCCCTAAGTTGACTTCTTAAAACATTCTTAAAATGTATAACAAATAAAGTTAGGAAAAAGAATATCTAAATCTAGTGCTGGATAAATAGCTTAGTGGTTAAAAACACTTGCAATAATTCCCACTGAAAATAAAGTTGAGAAAATTATTGGGAGGCAGTATTGCCCTTATTAGAGAAAAATGGTAGGCAAGAAAGGCATAAACATCAACAGACTCAGTTTGTGTATACTAAAGGAAATCTAAACTGAATGCTGGGAGAAAGGAGGTGGAGTCAGAGAGAAGCCAAGTAGCCCCACCAGAGACAGACACCGGAACTTTACCTGGTAAGCCACAACCTTGTGGCCCTACACAGATTAATAGAAATGGGTTAAATTAAGATGTAAAAGTTAGCTAATAAGAAGCTAGAGCTAATGGGCTAAACACTGATTTAATTAATACAATTTCTGTGTGGTTATTTCTGGACTGAGCAGCTGGGAACTGACTAGTGTCCTCCTACAACACTGCAGAAACTGTCTCACTCACATACCACACTTCAAAGATGCACACATTGTTAAATGGCTGTCTTATATGCTGGATCTTCAACACTGGTTAAGTTTTATCATTGCCTCCTTAGACTGACCCTCCTTAGAGGCACTCTGATTGCTTTTCCTTGTCCCTTTGGACAACTTGAAAAAATTACAGCCTGCACCTAAAATGTATAGCAGCATTTAAGGTGGACCACTAAGAGCAGATAATGTGGAACTAGGAGCTAGACAGACCCTGACCTGCAGAAAAACAGGGAAAGGAGCCACAGTGAGATAATTAAAGATGGCAAAATTCCTGACTTTTTCACTCTCATGACCTGAGACAAAGGCCTGGTATGATTTTTCTTTCATGGTAGCCCCACCCTTCCTGTCAGCAGATGACTAATCTGCTGGTCAAATAAGCTCAAGACTTGAGCTTAACCTCTGTTCCCAAAGCTGTGGGCATTTCAGTTCCTCTTTCTTCATTTAAATTGACAAACCCTAAACTAGAAAAAAAAATCCCCCTCTCTAGCCCACCAACAACCATTAAAACTCCCAGGCCTCCAGAAAAGGCTCAGGTCTGCCCTTCCTGTCTTGTAGGGGAATTCTCTCTATGTGCCCTGATGTGCATGCTTCTTCACGTTTGTGGAAGTACTGGGGATTTTTGGTTTTTCAAGACAGGGTTTTTCTTTAGGTTTGGAGCCTGTCCTGAAACTAGGTCTTGTAGACCAGGCTGGCCTTGAACTCACAGAGATCCGCCTGCCTCTGCCTCCCAAGTACTGGGATTAAAGGCATACACCACCACCACCCAGCTCGCTTCTTCACCTTTAATAAAAGTAGCTTTCAGCTATGGTGGAAAAAAGAATACATTCTGCTCTTGCAGGAGACCTGGATTTGGTTACCAATACACACATGGAGGAGAAAGAACTGACACCATTGTGACTCACGCTACAGGGCTCAACAGAATTTAAGAAACAATATATTAAGTCTATGCATGACTGATAAATAGAAAGACAAGCAAGTACTTAAGAACAGGAATGTCATATATTCAAGGGATTTTAAATAAATATTAATTTCTTTCTCACCTTATATGTGTACAGCCTTACTCTCAGAACACTGTTTTCCATAGTGTAATAGAACTGAAGATAGCAGTGTCTGTCCGTGCAATGATATACTGAACTGTTGAAATATGCACTGCTCTCTATAGATCCGAAAGTAGAAGCATGATTGTCCCCCAGCCATACCATGCAACCTAAAAGTGAAGACAAAAAAAAAAAAACAATTTAGGGAAAGAATTATGTGGTTGTTTTTGTTTATTTATTTATTTGGTTTGTTTGTTTGGAACAAAACTTTTTTATGGAGTTCTTCAAACCAGGCTCAAAAGTATTTTATGTTAATGGGTATAATGCCTGAAAATAATTATAATAACAAAAATGCATAAGCTTTAATTTCACACATCAAATTACTCCTAATTCTTCAAGAAAAACTCTACAAGGCAAAGTAAAAGACCAGAGTCAGTTTGAAAAGAAAAAGCAATTATCAGAACCAGACACACATACGTCTGGAAATCCTGTAATGATGAGACTGGAAATCTAATGTAAATAAAAATGATATGGAAATATTGGTAATAGAATAAATAGAAACACATAACATGTTGTAGGATAATCTTTTGAAACACTCTGGGGTCTGTTTTACCTCATCTTCCAAAAGCACCGTCTCATCGGTTTAATAAAGAGCTGAATGGTCAATACTTAGGGAGGAGAGGATAGGCAGGCATCTGGGGAGACAGAGGAACTGGGAGATGGCGATCTGAGTGGCAGAGAAATCTCCAGAGAGATGCAGAGGAAGTTTTAGGTACAGCATGAGGATGTATAACAATTCATGTAGCACAATGTAGTATTGTTTTTATTGAGCTATATATTTTTCTCCACTCCCCTCCCTACATATCACTTCCCACCTACCCTCTCCCATGGTCCCCATGCTCCCAATTTACTCAGGAGGTCTTGTCTTTTTCCACTTCCCATGTATGTCTCTCTTAGGGTCCTCATTTCTGTCTAGGTTCTCTGGGATTGTGAATTATAGGTTGTTTTTTTTTTTTCGCTTTATTTCTAAAAGCCACTCTTATGAATGAGTACATATGATATTTGCCTTTCTGGGCCTGGGTCACATCACTCTGTATGATGTTTTCTAGAGCCATCCATTTGCCCGCAAATTTCAAGATGTCATTATGTTTTTCTGCTGTGTTGCACTCTGTTGTGTAAATGTACCATATTTTTCTTATCCATTCTTCAGTCGATGGGCATTTAGGTTGTTTCCAGGTTCTGACTATGACAAACAGTTCTACTATGAACACAGTTGAGCACATGTCCTTGTGGTATGATTTGAGCATCCTTTGCATATATAATCAAAAGTGGTATTGCTGGTCTTGAGGTATGTTGTTCCCTAATCTTCTGAGAAATTGCCATGCTGAAATACAAAGCTGCTGTACCAGTTTGCACTCCTTCCAGCAAAGCAGAAGTGGAAGTTCCCTTTACCCCACAATCTCTCCAGCATAAGTTGTCATCAGTGTTTTTGATCTTGGCCATTCTTACAGGTGTAAGATGGAATCTCAGAGTTGTTTTCTTTAAGGGATTTGTTGATTTCTTCCAATTTTTCATTTTTCCTTTTCTCCATTTCTTTGAGGAAATTTTTATTTCCTCTTTAAGGGCCTCAAATATTCTCCTAAAGTTATTTTAGGTCATTTTCTTCTGCTTTATCTATATTTTGTTGATAAAGTCTTGCTGTTGTATGGTCACTAATTTTTATTGATGTCATGTTGCTCTTTGTGGTGTTGAGTGTGTTCTTGTCTACCCATCTTTTCCTCTGATTGGTGTAGTTGGGGCTCTGGCCTATTCCCACAGATGTCTCTGGCTCAGAGACATCTCTGTTCCCTCAGAGGTCCCTGACTCACACCTGGCCCTGTAAAGACCTCTGACTTGGGCCTGCTCTCTTGGTGGTTTCTCCCTTGTACCTGCTCCTGCTCCTGTGGAGGTTGCTGCCTTGGGCTTGCTCCAGTGGAGGTCACTAGCTCAGGCCTGCTCCTGTGGAGTTTGTTGCCTTCAGCCTGCTGAGACTGATGTCACTGGCTGAGGCCTGCTTTGGCAGAAGTTGCTGGCTTAGGCCTGTTCCCACAGATGTCCCTGGCTTGGGTCTGTTCCTGCAGAGGTCCCTGTCTTGGGCCCAGTCCCACAGTGGTCTCTGGCTTGGGCCTGATTCCTCAGAGGTCCCTGACTCACACCCATACCCACAGAGGTCTCTGGCTCGAGCCTGCTCCCTCAATGGTCACTCCTTTGTATCTACTGCTGTGGAGGTGCATAAATGGGTTAATTTAAGGTATAAGAGCTACTTGGGAACAAGATTAAGCTAAGGCCACGTTTTCATATTTAATAAGAAGTTTCTGTTTCATTTGTCTGAATGTGGGGTACAAAGATCGACCTGTTACAATAATGTGTTGGTTAACATATGTCGTCTTGCAAAACTTAAAACACACCTGGGGAAAGGGACTAGAAGAGGGACTTTCAGCTAAGAAATCGTTTCCATCAGAATGGCCTGGAGGCATGTCTATGGGGCTTTTTCTTGATTGATAAGTGATGCAGGAGAGCCCAGCCTACTGTGGATGGAGATATCCTTAGGTAAGTAGGCTTGAGTTGAGTAATAAAGGTGCTAAGCAAGCCTCATGGGTAAACCAGTAAGCAGTATTCATCCTGCCTATAGGTTCCTGCCTGATCCTGCCCCAGCTTCCCTCAGTGATACTGTAACCTGAAATCCAAATAAATATTTTCCTTCCAAGGTTGCTTCTGATCATGGTGTCTTATCATTACAACAGAGAAGCAGACTAGAGCAGAGAGCACAGACAGAGAGATGGAAAATTTAGGGATCAGAAAGTAACACTAGTGACCAGAGCAGTGTAACAGAACTTGGAATGTCTTTATGGGTTTTATTAGTAAACAAAACACTGTTGAGAGAAGAATCTCCTAACTTGAAAACACTTGTAGCTCTTCTAAAACCAAACCAAAAATAAAATTAATAGGAAAAAGGAAAATAAGGAGAAAACTAGAAAATTAACAAAAGTAGTATTTGAAGCAACTGTAATAGCATTTCTCCAAATCACAGATTGAAACCCATAAAATACCAAGCAGCACAAATACTTTTTAAAAGAACAAAAGCTAATACGCAGATCAAAGAAAAAATGAACATCTAACAAAAGCCAGAGAGGAAATATTTTACCTATAAAAAATCAAAATTAAAAATTTTTATCTTTCTAAAAACTAAAAAAATTTAAAAGAGAATAAAATGAAATGCTATGTTTAGATCTGGAAATGATTCTTCTGTATTATGGCTAGTGAGAAGTTGCTTTGTAGACATATCTAAGGAGAAAAGGTGGGGTAGGAAAAAGAGAATCTTCTCCAAAAAGAGAAACTGAATATTCAGCAATTCAAAATGACAGTGGCCATAACCCTGAGCGATACAGAGGAAAGGACAGGTAACACACTCAAAAGAAGTAAGCCATGACAAACATAGGTGCAACCTTGCTCCTGCCAACAATGAAAGAGGAGCAATAATCAGAAGCCTCATCCAAAATGAAACTCAGGAGGCCCTAGTGAAGGTACTAACTATCCCAGCCACAGGAGAAGCCCAGAGTTCTTACAATCTTCTAATACAGTTGCAGGTTTTACTGCAACAGTGCCTCCTGCAGATGGATAAGCAGCAGGCATAACCTTTTCCTCTGATCTATATGACTCTGGGTACCATGTTCATGGAAAATCTATTATTGAGTAAAACCAGCTAATCACCAGCTTCTGAACAAGAAATCATCACAGGTCAGGGAGTCTGAATGACACCCATAATGTCATTCATCCAGGTGTGATCAACACTTAGTAGATCTGGAAGGTATGAAGACACATCTTCTGGTTTTAGGTCTGCATAAACTTTAGTGCTGTAATTGTACCCTCTCTTCCAAACATACTTGGGAGACAAACCCAGCCTTGGTATTAGGCAGTTCAGGGAATAAAATCTGAAAAGGCTTGGAAAGGTTGAAGAATCTGTCCAGTATAAACTGCAAAGCTGAATTTGTCCAGCAGACAAATTTGGGCCCCTGGTACCCAAAGAAAGAAGGCCTACTGAAATCTGGTGGGCAATGGGCAGTACAGTACAAGTTCAATGCCACTGAAATTCTGTGAAAGACAAGAGTCCACCAGTGCAACCAGCTGTTATATGCCCCTGTTCACAAAGCTGGCATGAATATAATGGGTTTTTGAATATATGTGTGTGGTTGACAAATCTACTATTCTATCCAAAGGAAAAAAAAACAGTATAAAGACTGACCCAACTCAGCACAACTAAAGATGAAAAGGGACATTACTAGAATTCCAAAGAAATCCACCAGATCTTTAGGCAACACCTCAAAAAGTTATATTCCAAAACATGACAACACCCAGATAAGGCAAGGAAAGCAAATTATAAAATATGTAATTATGATCTCCATAAGATATGAACTTAAGAAGTCTTCAAAAGAATTTAAGCTATGATTCAAGGATAAATACTACAGAATAGATGAAAATTTCAAGATCTTTCTCATATTCAAGAAGATGAATGGACAAGGTGGATGGATGCAATTGGAATGGGAAGATCAAATAGGGAAGGAGGGGAGAACAAGGGTAGGGATGGACTCTGAGGAGAAATAGCCAAAAAGGGGGGTATTTGAGGCATCATATAGAAAACAGTGAAAGTTTTCTATAATGTATATTTATATGAAGGCAATCTAAATGAAATCACAAAATAATAGAGGAGACAGAACCCAACTGGACATACCTTGTCACGAAATAAAAGGATATATCTAGTTAAATTCTTGGCCAAAGGCGTCCCATGGCAACCTAAGATCTTGCCAAGGCTCAGCACAAACCGACAGTAAGTCTCCATTGCTGAAGACAATATCTATACAACTCAATGAACATGGAGAAACCCAGCGGGTGCCTACCTGGAACCTTCACCCCTATGGACTAGTGTTCATGCCCTGGAAGGTACTCTGCACACTGCCAAAAGAGAGTTGAACACCAAGCTATAAACCCTGTGTTCTACAATGGTGTCCTGCTTGTAATATACCAATGCAATTTGGCACAAAGCTTGTGGGAGTAGCCAACAAATACCTGATTTGATTATGGCCCCCTCCTTGAGATGAAACCATACCTAATGCTGTTTGAGTGAATAGGAATCTGAGATTAGATAGGACCTAGGGAAAAATAAATACTACTGTTTTGATAAAGGAATATAAGAATAAAATTACTCCTAAGACATTCTACTATACTCATAGAGCAGTGTCTTGCTCAGCCATCATCAAAGAATTTTCCTGATGGGAACAAATACAGAGATCCACAGCCTTGGAACACCCTAAAAGAATGTTTCCATCAAATCTCCCCGATTCTAAGAATGTAGAAGCCAGAGGGAAAGGAGGACAGCAAGGAAACAGGGACCTCTAATCAACAGGATTGAACACATATGAACTCACAGAGACTGACGCAGCATGCACAGGGCCTGCAGTGGTCTGAAATGGACATATCCCCTATCCCTAGCCCAGAAGTTAGCCAACTGATAGGCACTTGCAAATGAAAAGCTAGCTATATCCAAGGGAGTCTTACTGGGAAGAACAACCACTCTTAAGGGTAGGGTCAAGCAGTAGATGCCAGCAAGAAAGAACTCAAAAATATCTTTAGAGGTTCTTTGTTTCATAATGCTATATCACACCATTTGTTATTTGATCTTATAGATCCTTTATACATATATTATGTCTTCCATTTTTTAATGGAATTCCTGTGTGTGACTGTATTGGTCTCTGAGTCTTAGTCTTTCTTTTTTTCCTCTTTTTCTTTCTTCTTCTTTTTTTGTTTTTTTTTTGTTTGCTTGTTTTTGTTAAGGGTGAAGTTTTTCCTTATCTGTCTGTTTGTTTTCTAATGAGAGATAAAAAGAATGTGGATCATATTTGAGGGAAGGTTGGAAAGGACTAGAATGTGTAGGGTGAGGGGAAATCATAATCAGATTATTTTGTATGAAAAACTTATTTTGAATAAAAGAAAAAGAAGAAAGAAAAATACAAAGAAATTTTAGTTTTATAAAAAAAAGTTTAGTGTCTATGCAGGTGTGTGCATGTGTGCGTGTGTGCATGTGTGCAGTGTGTGCAATGTGTGTGTAGGTGCCCACAGGGACCAAAAGATGATACCAGGTCCCAGATTGGAGTTCAGGCTGCTGTGAACAGCACATGGGGGTGCTGGGAACTGAACTCACATTCCCTGTAAGGAAGCAGATGCTCTTCACAACTGAGTCATCTCTCCAGCTCCCACTTTAGGTTTTATGTAATAAATTTAGTATTCATATGTGTATATTAAAATTAATATTATTAAGTCAGTTAGGTAGCTTATCAAGGGAAAGTGTTTGTACAGCAAGCACAAGCAGGAGCACTTTTGGTTCCACTGGTTCCCAAGCCTACATGATAGACGTAGAAAACCAAATCTGCACATACATGCTATGGTATACTTACACATACACTTACACACACTGCATACATTAATAAATAAATACAATTTTAAATTAAGGATATATATTTAAAAACATGTCAGGTAATGTTTTCAAGCTAGTAGCAAAAAATAAAAGTAAAAGGCAATCAATAACTGAGAAAGAGCTCAGGGTGGAATGGTGGGGAGACATGAACACAAATCATAATAACTTGCATTCTAATAACAGAAGGAAACAGCATTTCGGTGAGAAGCAACTTGACTGGGCTGGATAAAAGGCTTTGTTTGTAATTCATATAAACTGATACACCCAAATCATAAGAAAGATAAAACAAAACAACAGCTAATGTGGCATGATTTTTCTTTTAGAGGTTTAAAAACCATCATTTTTCCCTTTCAAAATTTATGATATATTATACTTTTATTAATATGTATGCTTATAGACACCCCTGGCTTAAAGCTTTAATAGTCATCACAATAAAGCATCATATATAAAATACATTGCATTTCATTTGGTACCTTCATCATTGCCACTTTGATCCTGCCAGTGTACAGAGTGCAGTAAAGGGACCTCACTTGCTTTTGTGCACATCCAAGAAGTTTGCTCAGCAGGTGCTTTGGTTACCCAGGCACACATGTCGAAGTCAAATCCACAGGGCTGGCACACTGAGAGGAGAGCAAATGGCCTTGGTGGATTATTCCAGTCTCCTTGAGTGACAACTCAACCTCAATTGTGTGTTGTACTAAACTAAGAGGTCTTTTGCAAACACACAAGGGCACATCACTATCTTGAATGTTTGATTCAGTAAAGCCTTAGACCCAGGCAGGTGCATCCAACCTTCTTCAACTGGGACATGATACTGTCATCTACAAAGTTCATGCCGGAGAACTACATAACTATATTACAAAAAGACATTATGTACAATTTTAAGTAATTTTTGTTTGGCTAAATTCATAACTATCCTGGGGTACATGTGACCCACAGGCCAGACACAGCTGCATGAATACCTAAGCCACTCTATTTTGCAAAAGTTTTTCACTTGATAAAAATGTGGATCTTCTCTTAAAAGGACCATTGGCTTAAAAATTAGATTTGTAGTTTTTCTTGCATCATAGCTTTAGAACAAATTGTAAAGTTTCATATTTCTCCTTATCTACTTCATGGAATTATATCCATTAGTTTGTTTACCATTCACCCCCAAACTCAAATTTTAAAAGCCATATATTGTATATGGTAATGATACTTTGTAATGGTATGACTTTATAAAATGTCATCTAAGATAGATGTGTATATGCTTGTTGACTATTCTCTTAAAGTGAAAACTTTGACACCTGACTAAAACTAAGACATTAGTGCCAAGAAAGGTTGGCACATACAAGCTCCTATAGCTGGTTGCTGGCTTTTGTACATTGTGACCATACCAACAAAATGGGAACCTCGATTTGACACTTACATCTCAAGCCTTCATCTGAAGAATCAAATCTGTGGAGCTCCATATCCGAACAATGTACGTCCTTGTTTTTTAACACTTCTTGACATGGTAAAACCTCATCTGTTAAATTTATACAATGAACACAAGTGAGATGCAGGAGCCCTTGAAAACACATCTCTCCCAGAATGGTACCGTTTACTAAAATGTTCTGAACACTTGAATAGCGATTACAAAGCCATAATCAGGAAAAAAGCAAAACAGCCAAGCGACTAGAAAAGTCTTACCTCTACCAAGGCTAAGTGACTGCAGGCTGAGCCCTAAGCCTTTGTCTCCTCTCATTTTATATTTCCCTTTAGTGCTGGGATTAAAGGTGTTACTCCCTAGTACTGGGATTAAAGATGTGAGCCACCACCACCTGCATCTGTTTCTGCATTGATCTTGGGTAGGCCAGGCTTTAAACTCATAGAGATCCATCTGCCACTGTCTCCCAAACCATGGGATTATAAGTGTGTGACTCCACTGTGTGGCCTCTTGTGGTTTAGTTTTACCCTCTGATCTTCATGCAAGCTTTATTTATTAAAGCATAAATGAAATATCACTATAACCAGTTCTCCCAGATTCTAACTTATTTCCTAACTCACTCTTGAACTTGTCTTGGAAATGAAGAGACACAACTCCACTTTTTCATTGAAGCATGAAAACCACTGATGATATTGAATTCTCCCTTTTATACCTTCAAGTGGCCCATTCTGCAATGGTAACCTAGCATGTGTAGCTCGCTCTTTTTTATACCTAACTCTAACAAGACTTTCATGTTTCTTAGTGACACCAGTGAAAATGAGTTGTATATATGACGGTAATCCCATAAAAACATCTACCTACTGACCCTGGAATCATCTTAGTTTATTTGAGAACATTCCACGGTGTTTGCTCAATGATAGCTTTATCATACCAGCCCATCAGTCTATGGTCATACAATGCCTTTAATTGCTTTTGTACTCAGTAATGTCTTCATTTCTTTTCTTACAGTTGTTCAGACAAATGCCTTTCCCTTTATCATTTTATGCACTTCCAATCTCTCAAAGAAAAACTAAATTGAACCCTCAACCTGGTCTACCCCGTATTTATATAGCTAATGGACATAAAGAGAGGATGCAATCTTGCAGACTGATATAAGTTCATATTTGTGACCATCCAGTTCATTACAGCATCAAATCCCAATTTTCTTCCATCTTAGACTACTGTTCCTATCCTCCTCGATCTTTCCACTCCAACATCATTGTCAGTTAATCATCTTGCTTCACACTCCATTGGGAAAATGAGAGAAATCAGTTGAGACCTTACTCCAGCCCCACCTTTGCCTGCTGTGTTCTCCACATTTTTTTCTTATCAACTGCCCATGCTCTTCTCTGGACTCCCTTTTCATTTGTAAAGAAATTGCATATTCTGCCTATTTAAAGATTCACTCCAGTAAGTTCATCATCTCTCCTCTGCAACCACATGTTCTCTTTCCTATGAGATCATTCCCTTTGGTAACCCAAACAACAATATTTCACCCATCTTCAAATGGCTCAAACTATCAACTTAATCAATGCAGATTCTCATGAATTCCAATTTTTTCCAATGCTTGCTCCTGAACATGGCTTGGTGAGAGCTCTTCTTAATGTAAAATTCCTACTCTATACAATCCACTACTTAAACCATTTGAAGCTGTTCACTTCAGTGTCATTTTGTACATCTGCAACATTATACAATTAAAATCACTATGTATTTCCAAA
Source organism: Microtus ochrogaster (assembly GCF_000317375.1). Lineage (NCBI taxonomy): Eukaryota > Metazoa > Chordata > Mammalia > Rodentia > Cricetidae > Microtus > Microtus ochrogaster. The sequence continues at coordinate 3,421,183 of NC_022018.1, read as the reverse complement.
ACATTCCCTTATATTAGATAAAATTCCATATCCATTGCTGGTAAGGCTCCATTCTCTCTACCGTCTCAGACACTGCCTTCTGTCATTGTGGATTTACTCACTCTGTGCTTTTCAAATAAATGAAGTGATGTGGTACATGGTCTTATGGGTCTAGCTTCTTTTGCTTAGCGTGTGTTCATACTGCCTCCTTACTACAAGTATTGTATTTCATAACCTTTACTTCTGCCCCTTCCCAGTTTCAATGGAAACTGCATCTATCAAGCGTAACTTCTGAAGTACTGTATCTATTTACTTTTCAATCCTCAACAAACTGTTCAATAGCATTGTCTCTACTTGATTTCTCCCTATTCTTGGTGTCTGGAGCTTTACTGGAATGAGGGATGGAAAGACGGGAAATGCAGTATTCACTAAGCTCCACACACGATTTTCTCTTATGTGACCAGATTTTCACACTGAGCTACATGTCAGGCTCTATTTCACACCTTATCTGGAACCCAACTAAGCCATCCTCCTGCCATTTTGGTTCTTTCCCTAAGATGACTACAAGTACCTACAAAAAGTAGGCCATAATCTGAAATTTATTTTCCTCTGCCCCAAATATCTTTCTACAGACTTATTTTCAATTATGGCACTGGGTTTTGATCCCACTGCATATACTGGCTTTGTGGGAGCCTAGCCTGTTTGGATGCTCACTTCCTAGACCTGGATGGAGGGGGGAAAACCTTGGACATCCCACAGGGCAGGGAACCCTGACTGCTCTTTGGACTGGAGAGGGAGGGGGAGGGAAGGGGGAGGTGGAGAATGGGGGAAGGGAGAGGGAAAAGAGAGGTGGGGAGGAGGAGAAAATTTTTAATAAAAAGATAGCAAACAACTTGTACTTGTGCTTCAAGCATGAAGTTTGCAACATGCCATCTCTTTTCTCCTCTCCTCTCCTCTTCCCCTCTCTTTCTCAACCCTATTCTCTACTCTCTTCCCTTATCCTCCTCCCTCCTGGCATCCTCCCCATCAGAAAAATTTCTACCTTATCTGCAAAACACGTACAAGACTCCGTTAATATTACCAGTTCTGACTCAAAGCACAGTCATCTTATTCTGGATTCTATTAACATTATTGCTTGAGTCATGGTATTATGTGACCCACAGTGATCATAAACACCTGATCTCCCTGTCTTTATCAAACTGCCAAGATCGAGAAGTACAGGTATGTACTTCCGTGATCTGCTATAATAATAGAGGCAACAATGACCTTGAATTCCTGACCCTCTTGCTTTTGCATTTCTCCTGAGGAGAGAGGGAAATATTTTGAATAGATGCTCTTTTAAGAGGGAGACAGAACAGCCCTTGCTATGATCTTCACCTAGTAAACCAAGCTTACTCCTGCAGGCTTTTACATTTACATATCTTGCTAAAGTGCACGTGTCTTGTTCTCTGAACCCCTTGGCCTTCCTGCTCAATTACTATCTGTGCATTTAAGGTCAGCATACTGAGTGTGCTATTTAAAATTTTACTTTTTTACCCTCACCTCTGGCACTTTATTTCAGTCCTATGTTCTCTTGCTCATCATTGGCATAAAACACATTTATTTATTTGCTTACTGTCTGTTTATCCGAAATAAAAATGCAAGTTCCCTTGTAATGAATAATACTTGTCTTTTTTGCTTTTGTTTATCTCAATGCCTAGAAATATATCTTGGCAGGATACAGAGCTAAATTCATATTTATTTCTTTAAAAATGAGTAAATGACTAAAGAAATCAGATTGAAATCATCTTATATTTTATTTGTGATAAAGTATATCAATTGGTAATAGCAGTGATTTACCAATACCTACATAATTTTTTTATAACGAGAGTTTGAAACTGATAAATATGCAAATCATCTTGAAAATAAGATACACTGGAAATAAAACTGCACATGCAATTTAGAAAACCATAACAATAAGTGAAGCTAGAATATAACAATAACAATTACCATGAAACAATTAAAATGGTAATTTTGTAGATTCATATCAGTTGCTACAAATCTTCCCTTCAGAGCTATTACCACTAGGCATAATTCATTGAAATGTTATATATTATCTCTGATTTACCACTATTTATACAATAGTTTAAAAGTGATATAAGCAAAACTAGCAAAATATTTAAGTGAAAATTGCATTTAATTGGGATGTATTCTGTATGGATAAGGTATGAAATATTTCTTTCATTTCTCAGTATAACCACGTTTAGTGGTATCCTAAACAAATTTATAACCATAATAGGTTTATGTTCGGATGCTGTTTGCATACATTGCCAATCTATAAATCTTCAAGAAGCTTATATTATTTTAATATGTTCAATACAGCAGCTCACAGTCATTTGTAGATATCATATTCATTCTTTCCTTCTCCTTCCTCTCTCTCGCCTCTCCCTTCCTTCCCCCTCTTTTCCTCACCCCTTCTCCTACATTGTACTGCCATCTCAATTTACAGAAAATTTTCAGACAGGTAGTTAAAATTTTTCATCTTCAATAGAAGAGAGGTTTGCCAATCATCCCAAGGCATCTAGACTAATGAAGTCACATGTCTAACACAGCCATCCTTCAAAGCTTATCTCACATAAACAGGTTGTGTGCAATTGGCCAGTAATCCCCATTCATTAGGTAATGAATTCCAGCTCTGTTGCAGTAAAAGTTACCATTAACATCCAATTTTGACCTTAAAGATTTCAGATAGTTTTTTGTCAGTTTTCTTTAATTAATAATGCATTTAAATTAAAAGTTATTAGTTCTTAAAAGGTTACTGAAAAGCTAGCATTTTGAAAAGGTAAGTATGATTTTAGTTATTTAACTGGATAATATTTATGCATCATGAAGATTCTAATTAAGCAATGATTTGTACATTGGTGTCATTTTACAAATGACACTGAAGCAAAGTCCTGAAAACCCAATCAAAAATATTCACGGAATTTCACAATATTCTGATTATGAGTCACAGCATGCAATCATTATAAAAATTATAATCATCAATTTATTCAAGAATCAATCAGTGTTATTCAAGAAGCACTGATTAAACACATTTTATTTCAGTATAGTCACAATCCTTGATTTCTATTTTGTGCTTAATAGTTTGGGAGAGTATAAACTGATATTTCTTCCAATAAACATACCATGAGTTTTGTATTCTGAGAAGGGCAACAACTCTATAGAACATTATTCTTAGGAGTAGAGGAAATGTCTAAAGGATTTCTCTAATACTATAAAAATAACATAATTTTATTGTTTCAGTAAGGAATTAAGGAATGATAAAAGTAAGTATAATTATGTATTGCTATAAAGTTGTTATAATACAGTAAATATTAAAATATTTTTACTAAAACAATAGGGTTATTTTCCTCTCAACATATAATTACTAAAATATGTAGAAACTACACAATCTCTAGTTTTCCATTTAAAAAGCTACCATTGTTTTATAAACTTATTTTCAACTTACTTCTCATAAATTCAACATTTATTTCTTCTTGACAGCCTTTGTCGGTGTTTTGTGGCTTTCTAAGTACAGACCAAACTCATATTGGTATATTTAAGAATTCTTTTTACTCTGCGACATGTGGAGCCATTTTGTAATGTGGATTTCCAGTGGCTCGTTGCTATTACACTAAGCCAAATTCGATTCTTCTTCTGACCTTGTCTCCCGCTACTATGTCAAGTTAATTTTCCAATTCTAGAAACTTTTAAAAACTATACTCCATGAGACTGTTTAACTAATTATCCAAATAGGGAAATGTACTTTATTCTGTTGTGATTGCGTGCCTTGCTTATGTGTATTATTACTCTGTTGCACCACGTAGGAATGTTGGTGAATTACAGTGATGAATCGCCAACCTTTCTTGGTTCCAGTTTCAGGGCACAGCGTCATTCTTTCATTGTTAGCTTTAAAGTTGGCTGTAAGATTTGAGAACACTTATGATATTAAATAAGTTCATAATTCTTCATAGTATTTTGAGTTTTGTCAAACAGTTTTTCTGGATCTACAGAGACTATTGCATGGCCACTTCTGCTTGAGTCTGTTTACATGGTCTCACAAACTAATTGCTTTAGTAGCATTGAACCAGCCTTGCATTTCAATTTATTCTATAACATTTTACTGAAATTTTTTAATTCTGTGAGAAAAATGACCATTGAAGTTAGATAACATGGTATTTTGTGGATTTTGTCTGGATTTTGTTGTATAATGAAATCTTTTCAGAATGAGGTAGAACATGTTCTCCTAGTTTCTATTTTCTACACTGAAAAGAATGAACACCATTCTATTTTTGATAAATCCTTAACAAAATTTGCAAGTGAAATAATGTTGTCTTAGAATTTTCTTCAATGAAAATATGTTCATTTTGAATTTTACTAAAAATAAAATTCTTCAGATTATCCCTTTATTATTAATGAATTTTAATAGTTTATGTTTGAAAGAAACTACCAGAAATCAATTGGTGGATGTGTTATTAGTTTAATATCTATAAGATTTTTCTCATTAGGCTTCATTTCATTGGTGACATTTGTAATCTATGTCTACTGTCTTTTTAATTTGGCTAATCTTATAAAACAATTAGTTTATTTACCTTTTATAATGATTGGCTTTTGTTTCTGAAATTTTTATTTCTCATTGCCGATCATCATCAATGCCACCATTTACTTCCATTTTATATGGTTCTTTAGCTTCTATCTGTATTTGAGAAAGAGACAGACAGAGACAGAGAGAATATATTTGCCTATTACAAGACTATAGTGCTATCAAAAAATATTTTTTTGGATATTTTTAATAAGAAATTCAAATAAGAATGACCCCAGAGAGTCATACATTTTGATGCTTAGTCACCAAGGAGTGGGACTGTTTGATAGCATTAGAAGGATTTGGAGGTGTGGGCTTCGTGGAGGAAGTCTGTCACTAGAGTTAGGCTTTGAGGTTTCCCATCTCCCTGTCTCTTTCCTGGGATCAAGATGGATGTACCTTTCAACTACATCTCCAGCACCACACCTGCCACATCTGCCAAATACTCCCTGCCACAATGATAAGGGACTAAACCTATGAAACTAAAGCAAGCCCCAATTAAATGCTTTCTCCTGTAAGAGTTGTCTTGGTTATGTTGTCTCTTTACCCCAATAGTACAATGACTAAGACAAAGGAGCAATGTGTTTTCACTCAGCCAGGTTATTAAGTCCCAGTCTTCTGGTGGAGGTCAGGGCTTTATCATATGACTGAATGGAGGTAGGCCCAAATTAGCACTTAGGTGTGAAATTTTATTCATTTATTAATCTTTCCCCAGATTGAAGACTTTGCTTGCTTTCATTGTTGTACCCCTGGGCTGAGGCTGTCCTGAACTAACATTGCATTCTACTGGGTTTTAGTTTAATCATTATATTGTTTTAAAATATTTTAATAAATAATAAATGTTAATTGTCACATATTGGTAGATCATTTTGTTCAAGTATATAATATGGTGATTTTGATGACTTTCTGTATATGCTTTCTATTATGTTTGGGAGACATATAATGAAGTTTCCTGGTGTAATCATACATTGCTTTTAATTCCAACAATATTTTCTATTCATTTTGAAATATTGCCATTGAAGCCTTATCTGTTGAAGATTGGGGGGGGGTTGTTTGTTGTTTTGGTTTGGTTTGGTTTGGTTTTGGTCGACTTGCCTTTAACCATTATGCAGTACAATGTTTCTACTTAGCACTGCTAACTTCTGTGGCATTGAGGCACATTTGACACTGATGTAGCCACTCCACCTGGGTTAGAGATATGTACTGCGTCTTTCTTCAACTTCTTATTTGGTAGTTGTTGTTCTGTTTTATTTATTGAGAAGAGTCTTGCTGTATAGTTCAGAGTAACCTTAAACTGCGATCTTCCTGCCTCAATCTTAGAGAGCAGTGACCACAGGTGTATCCCACCATGACCAGCTTTCACCTCCCCTTGCTTTTGATTAATATTTGTAATTATAGTTGGAATGAGATTTCATAGAATAAAATTGGTTCACTTTTTAATCCTAACTTACAATCTCTGACTTCTAGTAGTAATTGCTCTATGATTACAATAAAATTGGAAATTTTATTAATTTTTATTTGTCTACTCTGCATTTATTAACTTTGTCTCACAATAGCATCCCTTATACCTTTATCTCCACTATATATTTCTCTTGGCCTTTGAGTATATTATTTCAAAGATGAATATTTTGATACATTCATCTTCTATAAGCTTATTGTCTTATATTCATTGTGACTCTGAGGATAGGCATATTTTAATATTTTTCTTATCTTGTTAGCACTTTCAGCAGAAGGCAGAAGTCTTATAGTCCTAGAAATTCTATACTAACCACTTTATGTAGTAATTATATCTGTTAATCTCCATTCATTGAATGCTTAAGGTGATACAGAAATATTCCACTGCATATGTGTGCATGTGTGTGTCTGTCTGTGTGTGTGTGTGATGTAAATGTAAATATTTATCCCATATGCTATCCTATATGCTTTTAAGGGAGAAAATTACTCCATTTCTGGGTATTTTCTTAAATTGGTTGTTTTTCTTTTATTCTTGAAGTTTTTAGTCTTACTTTGGTATTGTTTTTGATTTTATGTTTTTGGTTTCACCTGAAAAAATCATCCACATTTCCTTTTAGAGATATCCTTCTGGTGATGAATATATCAATGATGAAAATAGGAAATAAAACAGACAAAATAGATTTTGAAAGACAATAGAAAATAGAAATTTATTTTTAAATGGATGGATGATTTTCAGTTTTTGAAGCAAACTTACTTAACTAGTGGTTCCCACTGCCTATCCCTATTACAGGAACAAAGTAAATGTTCAGAAGAATTTTGTGCTCTCTAGCAATGAAAATAATCCGTATAAGAACTAACTGACCAATAGCTTGGCCGAAAATAGCCTCCCTTCCTCTCTTTCTTTTTCCAGTTCCCAAATTGATGTGTACAGAGTTCATCCTCAAGCTGAACAGCATGAGGAAAATATTAAAACCTCTCCTTATCCTTGACTTTCATAAGGAGAGGACCAAGTTAAGTACTCACGCCTTTACTTTATAAAGTCATTTAAGCTTACTTATCTGTTTACATCCGATTAAAGCCATGCCAAAGCTCAGCTCACATCCGGAGGATTTTCTGATGGAAGACAACCATTTGGCTTTGCCTCCTTGCCTCTGGTGCTCCCACTCAATCCCACCCTCAGGACCCCAGGAAACTAAATCACTGACTGTCTTTAATTGGAGTTCTGTTCCTTGTCCAGGATGAACATTTTGTCAATGCCAGGTCTGTTTTTAAGCATAGCTGTGCTTATTTCACAGAAACTGTCCCATAACCTAATTTAAAATGCAAGCCCCACCTTCAGTGATCCTCATCTCCTAGGTCTGGAGGAAAGCCCAGCACCAATCACTCTCACATGTGGTTCTGATGATTAACTATATTCAGTCTGTTCCATTACTGCCTGGAGTTGGCTGCTCAATCCCACTGGAAATTTAATGCTTCTTAACCACCTTTCACATTCCTGCCCTTTACAGAACAGAGCCCCAGCCCCCCATGCTGGTCCTCAGTAGTCACAAACTCAGCTCTGTCCCTGCTATCAACCCACCCTCATTGTGCTGCTCTTTCCTTCCAAAACTTTACCTATGCCAGATAGAAAAACAAATTTAGTTGTTGCTGTTGTTTATTTTTACACGAAACATAAAATTCTTCTGGACATTCATCTTCAAAGAACACCATAGGTATCTTTACCTGATCTTCAATTTCTTATTTAAAGACCATTCTTGTATAGCTTTCCTGAAAGTGACATCTTTTTTAACACTCCATAAGTTCTAAGGATGGAGACTAAGCTTACATACCATTAACTCCCAAAAATTGCCATTTCCTAATTATTTGCCCATCTGTGGATAAATTGTCTCATTCCATGACAGCTACCTTATCACAACCCTGTCTTGCATGCCTGACATTCACATGTATTGAAGACCTCAGTCTTGAATTCTATAATCATCTTCTCCGATCCCAAACTCCGCAATGAGGTATAGATTTAACATATAAAAGGCACAACAATTGAAAAGAACAACCTTGAAATGCACACATGATGCCTAATGCTTAGTATCTTTCACTTCCACAGAATCTATTATGAGTAGATTGTGATAAAAAGCAAAGATTTGGGTGTTTTTCTATTTGACCCCAGGTTTCTCTGCAATGTTTATTGAATGTTACCATCTATTGACTCTTATTTCTGTTTTGTTTTTCTTCTTTCCAGAGGTATTTGAAGTGGTCACTACAAAATCTTGTATTTATCTTTTGAATATTTATTATGACTCCCACTACTTTGGTCTTTATCCCAAAATGATGATCACAGATAATGAGGAAGTTGCTTTAATTTCAACAACTAGTAATAGAGAGAACGTTCACATCTGAAATGATAGTAGGGAAGTTCCACTCCTAAGCAACATCAAGTGGTGTCCCCATGGAAATATGCAATGTAAGTATAACATCAATGGCAGAAGCCCAATAGTAAGGAAAAACTCCATCCAATTGCTTGCCTCATTGCCTGTTTCTCTTTTGAGGATGATTAACGAGACTAGTCAATAAACATATCTTGTTAGAAATCACTTTGACAGACCCAAACTTTTGCAGAAAATAAAAAGTACACTGAAGTTGAAGGGTCAGAAATAAATGCTTTATTAAAAAGACTGAGTGAACACTGGCTGCATTCTTAATTTAAGAATAGCACCAGGTAACAGGAAGAGAGAGAGACTATAAAGGTAGACTTGAGCTGAAGAGCAGTCAGCAGAGGATATGAGCACAGCCTGTAATTCTGATAGGCTGTATTTTTCTGGTCTAATTAATACCACCCTCTTTTCCTAAAATGTCTTTAGTGTTGATGATCTGATTATTTACTTCTAAAACTGAGTAGCATGAAATCTATCCCCCTGAATTATCTATTTCAATGAATCCTAAGGAAATCCTTCTCTAATATACAGTGAGCATCGCTGATACAGGCCTTTATGTGTTTCAGTGTTAGAAGGACTTTCACAGATCCCATAAGTCCTGCATATCTGCAACTTCTATCATACCAAAAATAACAATGGTTAAATTTCACATACAATACAAGTATCCACTAATAAAATCTTTGTTCTTTCGTAGGAAAACCAACATGTCTCCTTGGATCTTGAATTATTATCATAACTGCCATATATTTTAACTAAGTTCAAACATGGAGTCCCTTCTGACAAAATAGCTTCTAAGGTTTGTGTATAAGTCAAGTCCCCGAGAGGTTTATGTCTTCACTATTTGAGCCACTGTTTGACAACATTAACAGCTGTTGGGACCATTAGTGGTAGATCTTAGTCAGGGAGTCATTAGAACAAAATGTGCACAACTTTGAAAAATCTACTATTATTCTTGTGGGATCCCAGTTGGTTCTCATAAATTTATTATAATAAAGAAGAAAACCATTTTCCCACCTCAGTTTCCTGTCTCATCATATGCTCTTTCCCTCTTGAGTATTTTTTTCTATGATGTCATCCACAATGATGTATTTCTATCATGAAGTAATCACCAGAGCCAAGCATAGACCCTGAATCTCTAGAACTATGAGCTAAATTAACTTGATTTCATTATCTTGTACCTAGTCCCAAGTACTTCATTATAATAACATAAAACTTATTACTAAAATATTTATTGTATTTGGCTACATTAATGCAATAAAAAAGTAATGTAAAATAATATATAGATATATGAATATATATATATGTATATATATGATCCTTGGTTATTTGATTAAGTTTTTACCCAAATCATTTTTTAATTTTAATACTAAACTTTCCATTGGAAAAATATAAATAGGGAATTGGATGGTATCTGGTTAATATAATTAAGAAATCAATACTGATGTCATCTTAGATTGACATATATAGATTATCAATGTATTTTGTTTTTTCCAAATAAAAAATATAGATTCCAGCTACTATTTTCTTCCAATTGATGCCCTGCAGTAGATTATCAAACCTGTTCTTTTATGAGGGCATTTTTAGTGTGTGGAAGCCAGTTTCCTACCAGCCCTCTGGAAGGCACTGCACTCTCTAGTTTAGATTTAGCTATCCAGTGTAAACATCACTAAGAGATTAAAGGCTAATGCTAAATCATCCCACTTAATTCTTAATAGCATCAGAGCTTCTGAAAGAGCCTATCGTCATTTCCAGTGTAGACAAGTCACTCACTGTTATACAGTATATCAGGGCAATGAAACATAGCCACTGTTAAAACATCACAGAAAAACAGAGAAAAGTCATTGCAATGCTTACATTTTCAGAGTAAGAATCAACATGAAACACAAAGTTCTTACCATCTGCAGGCAAGCACCCTGAACTGAAAGATATATCATCAATAGCTATAACTTCCTCTTGTCCATGAGTGGCAAGCATTTGAGCTTGAAAAACAACCTGCATAAGAAACACAAAACAAATGAAGGACACAAAGTAAAGCGCACCACTCTCTCGTGGCGCTGTAGAAGAGAGCTTACAAATAAAATGCATGCCACTTCCTGCGGGTTTTCGGGTCTCACACAAATTCCAAGGAAAGGGGATCAAAGCAAATATTTTCACAATATTGCCATCATTGTACTGCAGATATCTGGTGTGGGTTATGGGCCATATTCGTGAACTCATGCGGCATCTCTCTTACATCTACCTTTACATTTTGAGCTCCCATATATGCAATTTATGTGCTCACATAAGTTTTATCTTGACCTCTGGACCTTGGCAATTTGTCTCATCTTCACATTTTAGTCACAGTCTTGTCTGAATTGTCTTTGTGTTATCATCTTGTATATTGCTGGCCATTAATAGAATCATGCTTAGAAAACAGACTTACAGTTTTGTGTTATGATGTGTAGACAACCCATGTCTACATAGCAAGAAATATTGTGCTATGATGAATCATAGATATCCAAAGAGAAGCCACTTTACTTTCTAATTACTTAAATCGTAGAAAATCAGTGCACTGATGGAAGTTTTATCTCAACCTCATTAAGGAATGCCAATGGTGCTTGTGTCTTCATTCAAGTGTGTATTAGACATGTGTAGATAGTTCAGCCTTTTTTATTGTATAAACATTATCACTTCAGAAACTCAATATCCCTTCTTGGGTTAATGTTTAGTATGGATCCACTGAAGCACATCCCTGTCCTGAATTGCATTCACTTTTGATCCTATACAACATGTTGTGCTAGTATGATTCCTTGCAAAGAAAATGTCGTCTACTAAATATCCAATAAAAGATGTGCCCCCACCTTGAGTAACCTAAAATGTAAGTCTAAGAAAGTCATATTCTTCACACAAACTAGAAAAACTGGAAGATTGCATAGAAAGTAGAATCATGTTGGAAAGACCCAGTTAACGTTAAATGAAGATTATTTCTAAGAAAAGCAGCATGCTGCTCATATGGGTATGTAAAATAATATGTACAAAAATAATACATAGGAGGGCTAGAACAACAACTCGGTGGCTAAGATCAATGGTTACTCTCCCAGAAGATCCTGATTTTGTTCCCAGCACCCACATAGCAGCTCACAAACATTACTGTAAACCTTGTTCCAGAAGACTCAACACATTTCTGACCACCATATGCACGTGTTTCACAGGCATGCACTCATAACACTCATACACATAAAATAAAATTAAACTTAAAAAATTAATAAATAACTCATACTATTTAAACTTTTAAAAAATCAACAAATAATCCATATTATATTATTTATACAAGGAAAACAAGTTATACCCAAAGCAGCAACTGAGATACAGTTCAGTGCAAGAGTACCTGCCTTGTATGCCTGACTCCCTATTTATTCTTCTCCAAGCTATGCCAGGCATATGGTTTACACCTTTAATCCTAGACTTTGGGAGCGAGACAGTAGAGGATCAGTAGTTCAAGATCATCTCCTGTCATATAAAGAGTAGGAGGCCATCCTGAGCTTCATGAGACTCTATATCTAAAGAACACTATGTACTGAGTAGATATACCAACAACTGATCTTCCAAAGCACTCAGGTTTGTTCCCAGTTACATCCCTCTGTAACTGCAGTCCCAGAGGAGCCAACAACCTCTTTTTCTTAACCTATTAACTTTCTACAGATTTTAGGCTTGTATGTGGTATATTAACATGCATGTGGGCACTCAAATAACACATTTAAAAAGTAAGTAAGTGAATAAATAAATAAACCTTTAAGAAATAAAATACAAGACTTGATACATAATTGATATTAAATATTGTTAGCAACTGTTATTATAACAGATATTAAGTTATGAAAGCTATTCTAGGAATTACATTTGAGAATACAAACCTCAATATTTCTATAAATTGTATTTTCTATTTTCCTGAGCATTTTTTTCCAGATTTCTATGCTTTCCAGCTCATGCCAAGTGTATCCCCACAGTCACAATATTTAAAACAAGAAGTGGAAATAAATGTCTGTTTCATCACCAGTCTAATTTCTGCTTCTCCCACACTCTCCCCAAAAGACCACCCATCATCAGAGCTGAGCTGGTATCCAGCCTAAGGAAAAACATGTTTTACTTCACAAATATCTGTCACTCTCCTGAGCTCTCCTCCGATGTCTCTGCCGCCTGCCAGGCATTTGCCCTCAAATGAGAAAAGTTACGTCTAAGTCATAATATGCTTCTCTTTCTCTCACTCCACTCGTTTGCTGACAATGAATCAGGCTGCAATGTGGCGATGTCCAGAACTCCAAAACGACCTTTACAATCACTTTCTCCTCAGGTCTCATGTCTAATCAGCCAAGACCTATTAAGTCTATTTTCCTTCTAGCCTTGTTTCCATTCCTATTTCCTCATGCCTGATCTATTGAAGCAGCCTTTAAATTACCTTCCTGCCCTAATCCTCTTCTCATTAGAGCTTGCAGTAGATATTATATGTTTATTTGGCTCAGCTAAATCACAGGCTAACTGAAGAAAAGTTATTGTGATAATTGGCTGCCATTTGAGCCCCCAGCTCAGCCAGGGGAACATTTTTCTTAAAAAAAAAAAAACGGACAATTTCTTGACGGGAAATTTACTAATGGCTCTGTAAAGCTACAAAATAGAGTCCATCAAGCTTAACTAAATGGCCCCACTAACAAGATTTAAACAAAAGATTTTTTTCCCCAAGGATGTTGGTTATAATCTGGAAATGCAGCTAAAACAAGTAAAACCCAGGCTAATGAGAAAGATCCAGGTCTCATGAAGAAACAATGTCAAAGGCTATCTTAGCTGTGGTAGTGCTAGTTCTATAAAAGGTGATACATAATATTCCTTGCTTTATCAAAGCTTTCTCAAAGATGGTTATTCCAAACATGTAAGTTATTTAGATGTTATTAGGAATTTTTTAAAGGAGTAAACCAGTCCCAGAAGAGGAGGGAAAGGGGCTGGGGAGAAACCAGCAGCTCATAAGAGAGGTTATCTCAGGAGGAAGGCATAGCTTGCACCGATTCAACAATAAAACGAGCCAAATCTATTTCCCCTGAGACATTTTAGAGAAAATGACCTCTGAATAGAGATAAGAGATCTAGTCTCAGGATACTCGATTTAAATGTTGGAGTAAGCTGTGATATCAGATCAGTAACAGATCGGGTTAACAATAAGTTCATGACCGAAAGACCTTACATAGATAAATAATAGACACATGCCATTAGAGTTAATTCATAGTATATATTCAATTATTTTCCGATCAATCTCCTTTCTTTCCCTTGCATTTTTAGACAGGGTCTCCTTATGAACACCAGGCTGATCCTGGAACTTTGATTCTCCTGTCCCAGCTTCCCAAGTTCTGGGTCTATACCACTTTTCAGCATACCTTGTTGTCATTTTTTTTAGCATATGAAAGAATATTTACTGATTTCTACATAATAGAGTTGACTGCTTTTGGCAGTTCATATTTTTATCCACATCTTCTCAAACTTTATAATTAGATACAGTTTAGAAAATTACTTTAGTTCAGTGTTAAGTGATTGTCATATGAAATCAAACTTCTATATGTTCTAACATGGTGTGCTGATATGATAGATTATCAAACTATGTAAAGCTTAAATCCCCAGGGTTAAAATGGGGGCAGGTCATCACTCCCCTTCAGAGGGTTTCCTTGAGTGGTCACTTAGATTGTGGCACAAAGTACTAAGCACAATTCCCTAACTTTAGTAAATGTTCTTCAGTAAGTATTAGTTGCTACTATGTCTTACGTGTTTTCAATATGTTATGGAAATTTGTTCATTCTTTGTTCATAATGTCAACTCTTTGTTTATGGAACAGTATATCCTGGGAAATTAAAACACTTCAATTTTATTAAGGGATAAAGTTAGATAAAGGACTCTGGGTGACCACCAGCTTCAGGGGATTTTCTAAAATCTCATGTTCATCTTGGCTATAGCTGTCACTGACTGAAATACGTATTTCTAAAGAAAGTGTGTGTGACTTTAAACTATCAGAAGTCTGCATGGTGGGGAAATTGCAGAGAATGAAATAATTCTCAAAGGTTTCTAAGCTGCAGAGGCAGCAGATATTATATAAAGGTGCTGATGATAAAATTCCTAAAATAGTCTTTCCACAAAAGCTCTATGGGAACAAGATAGTAGATGAAGATGGTCAGCATTGCAAGCACAACACATCTCTGCAGTCCAGCATGCAGTGGTGTGTGAACATCTGTTACTTGATGACAGGACAATATTTAAAGCAGGAGTACAGACTCGGCATCCCAGGCGCCATGCCATCTACTTCTTACAAAACTTTAAGTTACAAACGCTATTTTTCCAACAATTTAAAGTATTTAGTGAAACACATTAATAAACTAAGTCGCATCTATGAAAACTGAAGCTGCTGCTCCACTTAAAAAGCTCTCATGAATAATCTGTGTCTCAGTCACAGCTGAATTGCCCTAGAGATGGTATTCTCTGGAATTTTAAGGTTTATTCATTGGATACACAATCTGAGCAACAAAATCTATAGTGTTTGGAAATGGGCACCTGAGGTAACCAAGGAAGTCACTTTGAAAGGTTTGATTGACAAGGTCCAGCAAGTGTATCAAATCTCTGTCACCCTACTAAGAGAAACCTTGACCTAAATATATGAACAACTAGATACTAATCATGTATCAACTTGGGAATGATCATTTTAAGATTTCCTTGGTACTCATGGTTTAGAAGTTAAGAAAAATGAGTAAGTAATAGTTAAAACATGGGCCTAAATAAGATCCTCACCTGTCATCAAAATTAATGGAGCAAATTTCATCCAGTGAGATGGCTCATTCTTAACGGAATCAATCTGGGCTTTGCTGTGTTGCTTAGGCAGACATAGAGGCCTGCAAAGTGTGGAGGAAATATACTAGAACCTTCTCTAGCCCTGATTCCCATCTTAATCATCATAGCAATCACTGGTCTTCAGGGGAGCTTCGGGCATACCACACCCAGCTAAAGCCACTGAAACACCAAACAAGTGCCAAACATCTCTTAAAATAATACTTGAAACCTTTCTTGTGTCATGCCCAGCACATCCCAAGTAAGTCATATTTAAATAAGCAAAGCAATCACCAGAAAAAACAACCATGTCATCATGTAAGATGTCTCTCACCCACATAAACAAACATGGCTGTTAACTTCAATAGATTGCAAATTATCAAACTGTAAAACTATGTCCAACCATAGAACTATTAAATCTATGCAGCATGTAACCAGATCCTAAATTATTTTGTATCTTCTGTAAATAACCTTTTAGTTGAACAATGGCTGAAAATTTCAAGTGCAGTGATTCCATGGCATCAACTAAGAAAATATGTCACTCATGAAAATGTCATTCAACACTTATAGCAGGCATAGATACCTATCATTTATCCTTGCCTTTCCTTTTAGCCACTCAAGATTAACTTAAGGGTAAATTGAAGCTAATTTATTCCTTAGGCTGAAACAACTGGATATATAACATCAAATTAGATATTTTTACATTTAATTTATTTTTAAATGATAATTATTGATGAGAAATTTGGGGCAATTTACATCTCTCAACCTTCATCAAAGAAACTTCTACTTCTATTTGCAGGAGACTGCCATTAACACAAAGACCGATAAATTGTCAATGTGCATAGAATAAGGGATCATTGAGTATTCAGTTCCACCAAGACTAAGAGACCAACATGGTAAAGTGGGTGGAAGAATTTTAAGAGCTAAAAAAAGGTAGATAACTTCAGCAAAACTTTTGGTTGGGTATGACAGGGCTTTTGAATACATCAACTCATAGGAGCATTGTCTTCATGCAGACCAGCTAAAATACCAGCACGAAGCAGGGAGGGGATCCAGAAATACCACCTCTAGCTGAGAGGTTATTGGCCATTTATGGCTACTGAGGCAGGAAGAGACATTTTTTCTTCAGGGATCAAGCCCTTAAGAGGCTACCCGCTCCAGTAGATGGTTCTACACACATGGAGGTACAGGCAGCATTTGTAGTCTTAAGGGTTTTCTTAAGCACAAAAATTTGGGACGACAAAAGGGGAAAAGAAGGTAGTGAAGGAATTTGCAAGGAGGAAATAGGAGGTTATGTTTGATAAAAACACATTATATGCATTCAAGCAATAAAAAAAGCAAAACTAAAAATAAGATAATTGACTGCTACAATATTTCAACAATAAATGATAAAGAAAATATTTTGGCTAAATTGGTCCATAAAATGAGTTTAGACATTAATTTTCGTAAAAAATAAAATGCTTCAAAATACCTCTCATCTTTATCTGAAAAGTTTTCTTGACCATCCCAAATGTTAAAATATGTAACACTTTCCCAGGAAGTCTTATAATAAGCATTATATTATAATTTCTGTCCTGTATTAATTTTAATAGGCTGCATAAGTAAGCTTGTCTTTTATAAGCTTGCATTGGATTTAATTCATAAAATTATTTAGGAAAATAAAGGATGTGTTGAAATGAGCTTAACCATGAGATAAATATGAGAATCATCCTACTTCAACAGCATTTGGAATTAGAATGTAAATTAAAATCTCTTTATTTTTATTCATAAGTATCCTCTGCTCTCAAATGCATGGGGAAAGTTAGAGAGAAAAAATTTTTAGGAGGAAGAAGTGTGGAGAAAGAGAAGTAAACAAAGTAAAAGATGAAAATAAAAGATTTAAGAAATTGAGGCCTTAATTTCATAAAATTATAGTTAACCTTTATATCACTGTATCTTAAAATATATATATTTTAATTTAAAACACAAAGTCAACATTTCACAATGAAAATGTCTATTCTGTTACCATGACTAGCCATTCTAATTTACTCAAGACTTGAAAATTATGGGAAATTCCAGTCTGGCAGATGAATATACCATGCGACTTTTTAATTGGTATGTTTCGAAGTCTGGATTCTTACGGGTTTTGCTCCAAAGTCATAGGTGGAGATAAGGCTTACCTGAAACGGCTGTGAGCTCCGGATTGTGATGACATTTCTCTCCCACTGACTCTGAATTGTCTCTGCTTTCTGCCATACCTGCTGGATAGGACTGTCACATGTGGTTTGAAGGCCTGCTGTCAATTTGTTGCTCTGGTGACTGGAGAAGTCATAAAACGTAATCTGTAAGGAAAAATTGATAACCAAATAATTGCAATAAAGGAATTGCCAAGTTTGTCAGAACTGGAAAGGCTTTGTGTTGTACATACCTGACAAACTTGCTGGTCATTAGTTGGAAGGAAAATTCTGCTTCTTAAGTTTGAGGAGATGGAATTCACTCTGGAGACCAATGTGAGAAAATTGGCTGTGACGAACAAGAATTGTGAAATTAGACTGAAGCTGATCACTGACAACCTAATTTTAAACACTAAAGGCTATTCTGGTATATATAACTGTATTGAAAGGATTAAAAACTAAAACACACCAGTGAACTGACTGATATTTTTACATTTTATATTGTCTATTTAAAGAACTAACAGTGATTATACACATTATAATATTATGGGCAACAGTCCAAAATACACTTATGTGAAATGTAGTCACATTTCACATAGGAACTAACAGCTCCATAAAGAAGTTATCTAGTAAAAACACAATT
>NC_022018.1:3400813-3402919 GCF_000317375.1 Microtus ochrogaster | reverse complement strand
AAAAAAAAAAAGAATATTATTTTCTATACCATCATTTCAAAAGACTTAAGTGACATGGTCCCAGGTTTTAGCAGAAATACAAGGAAGAGCACTGAGCACTGATGTTTTCTCTTGGAAACAGTTTTATTGTTTGGAAACTTCTAATAAAAAACACACTGGGTATTCGCTAGACTGTCAGAGAGTCCCTGGTGTGCTTTACCAGGGTTATCACGGCTGATATGGAAGCATCTGCTATGTTGACACTGTGTTTGGTACAGTGATGTTTGTCAAAAGAGAAGAAAAACGGTGTTGACAGTGATTATGATAACCTATCTATTTAAGCCACTCAGTGGTATTTTAAAGCCCGACTGGAAGTCAAATCTAATTGTCACATCATTGAGTCAATCAATACTAATATTTTGAGCCCTAGCAAACCTCAACTTTTCTGGTATTCTGGTAGAACAATTGGACAGCTATTAGCTTGCTCTTAAAGCAATAAACTGAGGTTGAGAAAATTACTAATTAACAAACATAGGTGTTGGGAGGCCCAGCTGGTCAAAGGTTGCAGTCTATCGTCGCCAGGTAGCTTTCGCCAAACTCAGCAACATGAAGCATTCCCTCCCCAGTGAAACTTCCTGCTCTCTACGTGCCCTTACTTGGAGGATGTCTCCAGGCCCAGATGCCTGACGTATCACTAGTGTGACCCTTGGAGTAGTTTCCTGCTAGAGGTTCTCCCCCGTTGCATATACAGTAACTAAGATTTGTACTAGGAGCTTTGCTATAGGACCCTACTGCCACATATGAAGGTTTGTTATAGGAGCATGCTGTTTATTGCCAATTAGGGTTTGTTCTCCTGCTTTCCCAATCCTATATTTTTCCTATACTCTGGAATAGAGCTGAGTTGTCTCACTGAAGTTATTTCCCAGAGGGCTATCTCTGTTAGATCCACAGCTGGCTGACACCTTTTCCCTGCTTCTTCTCCCTCACCATCTCAAGGAGCCACAGCTGATCATCCCGAGGAGGAAGGAGAACCACACATAAACAATGTGAATATAATGTTGGTTTTAAACAAAGTGTTAGCTCTATGAATAGATTTTAAAAAAATATTTCAATTATTACATACAGATATTCAACAAACAATAATAGACAGCTAGACAGACAGACAGACAGATAGATGATAGACAGATATATTCACAGACTGGCATAACAAAAAGGGGAAACACTCACACAGCCACTACCACCACAACAACAGCAACAACAAAATAACAAGAATCAAAAAAAAAAACAGTGCTCATTGATAACTCTAAACATCAACAGTCTCAATTACCAAATAAAAACACATAGACTAAAATAATGAATACAAAAGCATAATCTATCCTGCACTATCCATAAAACACCCTTTTAACATTAAGGATAGACATCACCTCAGAATAAAGTGTTGGAAAAAGATATCCCAAGCAAATGGACCTAAGAAATAATCTTATATAACCATATCTGAAAAAAATAGACTTCAAACCAAGACTAGTCAGAGTAAATAGGAAAGGACATTACATATTCATCAAAGGAAAAAATTCACCAAGACAACACTGGAATTTTTAACATCTATGCACCAAACACAAGGACACCCATGTTGACAATAGAAACACTATTGCATCATATAATCGTACATTGACCTTCATACACAGATAGTGAAAGACTCTAATACATCATTCTAGCCAGAAGACGGGTCATTCAGACAAAAAGGAAATACAAAAATGTTCCAGGTAACTGAAGTCATTAAACCAAAGAGACTAACAGATGTTTAAGGAACATTTCACCCAAACACAAAAGAATATACCTTCTTCTTAGCACCAAATAGAACTTTTTCCAGTATTGGCTACTTACTTTGACACAAAGCAAGTCTCAATAGTCACAAGAAAATTGAAATACATCCTATTTAACCACAAAAGATTAAAGCTGAATATCATCAACAACAGAAAGCTTGCATACTTTTGGAAACTAAATAGCTCACTACTGAATGAAAAACTAGTCAAGACAGGAAGTAAGAAAGAAATTAAAGATTTTGCAGAATTATATGTAAATCAATACATAATATTCCCAAACTTATGGAACACAGAGAAGGCAGAT
>NC_022018.1:3385173-3400347 GCF_000317375.1 Microtus ochrogaster | reverse complement strand
GAAGCAATATTTAAAAGTCTACCAACCAAGAAAAGCATACAACTAGATTATTTTAGTGCAAAATTTTAGCAGACTTTCAAAGAAGAGTTAATGTCTATACTCCACAAATTATTTTACAAAATGGATGCAAAAGGAGTATTGTCTTCTTTGTTTTATGAGGCCATCATTACACTGATATCAAAACCACATAAAAACCCAACAAAGAAAGAAAATTAGAGATCATTTTCCCATACGAACATAGATGCAAAAATTCTCAAAAAAATAATTTTACACTAAAATCAAGAACACATTGAAAACATTATTCCCCATGATTTAGTATCCCAGAGATGCAATTTGGATCCATACACATAAATCAATAAATAGAATCCACCACATATACACACTGAAAGACAAAAACCATGTGATCATCTCATTAGATGTGTAAAAAGCCATTGACAAAATATAACAATCCTCCATGACAGAAGTACTGGGAATTAGGAAACAAGGGAGGTCCCTCAGCATAGTAAGGCAGTTTACAGAAAGTCTAGAGCTAACATCAACTTAAATGAAGACAAACTAAAGCAATTCATCTAAATTGGGAACAAGACAAGGATGTCCACTCTTTCCATAGCTATTCAATATCTTGATGTCTTAGCTACAGCAACAAGACAACTGAAAAAGAGCAAAATCAAAGTATCTTTACATGTAGATGACATGATTCTCACATAAATCACTGGAAAAGTTCTACCAGGAAATTCCTACAGCTAATAAACACTTTCAACAATATAATCTGATACAAAATTAACTCACAAAAATTAGTAGCCTTCATATATACAAATGACAGACAGGGAAAGAAATCAGAAAAATAACACCTTTCACAATAGCTTCAAATAATATTAGATATCTTGGGGTAACTCTAACCAAGCAAGTGAAAGACTCGTATGATAAAAGAACTCTTCAGGTCACTGAAGGAGGAAATTGAAGAAGGTATCACATGATCTCCCATACTCATGGATCAGTGAGATTAATATAGCAAATATGGCCAGCCTACCAAAAGCAATCTACAGATTCAGTTATCCCCATCAAAATGCCAACACAATACTTCACAGAGCTTAAAAAACAATTCTCAGCTTCATGTGGAAATAAACCGAAGCAAAAAGGAGAGCTAAAACATTCCTGAATAACAGAAGAACCACTGGAGGTGTCACCATCTCTGATTATGTTGGCATAACTAACATATATCTGATTTGACTAAGGCCCATTACAAAAGATGTAACCCATACCTGATCCTGCTTGGTTGATCAAGAACCTGAGACTGTACAACCCAAGGATCTAGACTAAAACCAAATTCTACTAAAAGAACAAAGCAATAAAATGATTCTTAATGCCATTCTGCTATACTCATAGATCAATGTCATCTTCAGCCATCATCAGATGGCTTCCTCCTCCACCAGATGGGAACAAATACAGACTCACAGACAGATAGTGACCTTGGAACACTCAGCCCTAAAAAGGATGTAGCAATCAAATCCCAGCCCTTGGTGCTCAGCAAATTCTGCAGAAAAGGTTATGGAAAAAATGTAAGAACCAGAAAAAATAGATGACATCAAAGTCCTCCTAATTAACATGAGCAAACTTCACCTGAACTCACAGACACCGAGGCAGCAAGCAGAGGGTCTGCACAAGATGGGGTTACATAGCTAATAGAGATGGACAAACACCCCCTAGTTATTACTCAGAAGCTATCTCTATTGACAACCACATGGAAATGAAAATTTAGTTTTCTTTAAAGGCTTCTCACTGGGGCAACAAATACTCTAAAGGCACATGTCCAGCTGTAGACAGCCAGCAGAAGAACTCAATGGCATCTTTGGAGGTTCCTTGTCTAGTGATATTTTTTAAGGATTATTTTTCTTCTAAAATTTTTATTTTCACTTTTATTTTTATGTTATTTATATGTATTTTTTTTCTATTTTATACCCTATAGGTTCTTTGTGTTTATTTTATGGTGCTATGTGTTTGCTTATTTTAGTTTAGTGTTTTTATGAGATTCCCGAGTGTGTGAATGAGTGTGTCTTTCTCTATGTGCAGTGTTTCTTTTCTTTAAATATCCTTATTTCTTCATCAACTCTGAGAGATAGCTTTACTGGTTATGGCAATCTTGGTTGCTGGTGATTTACTTTCAGAACATGAAACGTATCTTTACATGTTTACCTGGCTACTGGGTTTCTGATCAAAGATCTGATAGTATTCTGATGTGCTTGCCCTGGAAGGGCCATTCTTATTCAAATTACCAATGTCTTTTCGTCTTCAATGACTCCAGAGCCTGGAGAGAAGTTGGGATATAGATGTCTGTTTAAGGTTGAACATTCTGAAGTCTCTGTGTTAGCATTTTTGTAAGCAGAAGCTTCTCTAATTAGGGTTGAGAGGTTAATTAACCTATTAATCTACAGGTGTGATACTATGTCATTATGAGTTGTTTTAATAACAATATGTCAATTTCTGTAAATAACAATAGTGGTTTCTCCCACAAGGCCTGAATAGCCATGGTTTTGGGCTCCAATATTGATGATAAATGTGGGTTTCATCTCCTGGAGTGCAACTTAAATCCAACGAGAAAGTGGTTTGTTATCCCCATCCTGTTCACGTCACTATTGCAAGAGTGAGCATGTCTTGCTGGCTAGTCATTATTGCTGCTCTCAGAGCTCACATTTGTGTAAAGCTGAGATTACTTCTATTATTCCAGTAGTATGTATATCACCCTCAAGCACTATGAATGCTAGCCAGTGGGGATGAAACTTCCAAATAAATATCAGTTTGACATCCATATCCCATCACTCAACTTTGTGCTGTCTTCAGCAGTAAAGGTTCTTACTGTCAGCTTCTGGAAGATAATCAGTAAAATTGGTAATGGCCTACTGTTTAGTGACCCATGGGACCTTACTGGTCAACATATGATATTTACAATATAATATATATCATGACTTATATTTGAATATATGTATGTGTATTACATATGTAAGATTTGTATGTGTGTATATATTCGTCTTAATTTGTGTGTGTATATATACATATATACACGCTTCTACACTAGTTGGCTTTCATATTACTTCTCAAAGGTTTTTAGTGTTATTAATCCCTCTCCTTACTCCAACTGCCACCCTGCCTCCCTTATCCTATGATTTTTTTAAAAATTGTTTTTATTGAGCTATATATTTTTCTTCGCTGCCCCCTTCCTCTTCCCTCCCCTTCTACCCTCTCCCATGATCCCAGGCTCCAAATTCACTCAGGAGATCTTGTCTTTTTGTACTTCGCATGTAGATTAGATCCATGTATGTCTCTCTTAGGGTCCTCTTTGTTGTCTAAGTTCTCTGGGATTGTAAATTATAGGCTGGTTTTTCTTTGCTTTATGTCTAAAAGCCACTTATGAGTGAGTACACATATTATATTTGTCTTTCTTGGTCTAGGTTACCTCACTCAATATGATGTTTTCTAGTTCCACCCATTTGCCCGCAAATTTCAAGATGCCATTATTTGTTTCTGCTGTGTAGTACTCCATTGTGTAAATGTACCACATATTCCTTATCCATTCTTCAGTTGAGGGGTATTTAGGTTGTTTCCAAGTTCTGTTTATGATAAACAATGCTGCTATGAACATAGTTGAGCACATGTCCTTGTGGTATGATTGAGCATCCTTTGGGTATATATCCAAAAGTGGTATTGCTGGTTTTGAGGTAGATTGTTTCCTAATCTTTTAAGAAATCACCATACTGATATCCAAAGATGCTGTACCAGCTTGCACTACCATCAGCAATGCAGGAGTGTTCCCTTTTCCCCACAACCTCTCCAGCATAAGTTGTCATCAGTGTTTTAGATCTTGGCCATTCTTACCGGTGTAAGATGGAATCTGAGATTTGTTTTGATATCCTATAATTTTTAAATAATTATACTAGCTATGGAAAGAAAAGTAAGTGATCTGAACAAATCACTTATCTCTAAAATTGGACAATTTTTTTAAGGACAAATCATGGAAATCATGACAAGAATGTGGAAATTGAGTGAAAAACTAGAGGAATTTGGATCATGTAATAGATAAGAAAAAGCACAGGAATGTTACATAAAATCAGGCTGCTAATTGTTGTTCAGGTGGAGTCAAGAACACAAAACTCCAGCCTTCAAATGTAGATTGTGTTTGATTTATTTTGGATTTATCAAGTAATGGAAACTTTATAGATGTTGAAAAGTTAATAATAAGCATTAGTGGATGATCAGGGTATTATAAAACTTTCTTTCTCTAAAATCTGAGGAAATGGGAAGTCTGCCGGTCAGCCACTGCTAGACCTCAGTTATCATTGCAGCTTTAACCATCTACTCTACAGTTAGTAACCTCAGAGCAGCACAAATTATTATCTCATCCTTCCTGTGGGTTATAACTCCAGACACTGGGTGACTTCTTTGTTGTTTGCTTAGATGTTCGAAAATGTTAAAGTTAAAGTACTGACTGGCTTTACTTTTTTCTCATGGCTCTGCAGATGAAAGCACCTTCAAATCCAATCAGCCTGTTAGCACAATTCCGTTCTATGCAGTTAGGCTGAGGTCCAAGTTCTTTTGCTAGCTATACCTAGTTTTCTACTTCTGTAAACTATTCTACTCCCTATTTTATGTTTTCTTTTCTCCATCTTTGCTGCCATCTTAGAAGGATTTCAGGCTTGTGAACCTAAATAGCTCTGATGCTCACCTTATTTCTTCCATATTTCTCTTCTCTTTTCATTGACTCCTGAGATTGCTTTTGGCCCACTTCAGTGATACAGGATAATCTTCTAATTTTAAGGTCAATTAATTAGAGATCTTACCTATTTGTAAAAAGCCTTTTCACAGCAATACCTGTGCCTTATTTAATAACGGAGACATAAGAATCTTACTAAAGTGGGAACTTTTTAAATTCTGCTAACTATGACAAAGTAAATACTAATTTGCTTCTTTTGCTTCTTGTGCTACAACTTAAGTCATTGGCCAGAGTTTACAAAGAATAAATGTAGTGTGGATTGCTGTTATATTTTCTTGACTAATAGGACATAGGGAATTCAAGTGAGTATTCCTGACTGTGCTCTAAGAGCACAGGCTGACAACCAACACCTGCTGAGTTTTGCCAACCAACCCAACTGGAAAATTTCCCTGTTATTATATTTGATAGAGTTTCATTCTTATTTATTGCTGGTTATCATTCAAAAGTAAATCTTTTAAAATTTCTTTGAATTTCACTACAAATACTGTTACTGAGTATATATATATATAGATATATATATGTATGTATATACATATATATATGTTTACTGAATATGATTGTTTTTCACTTATCGCTCAATTAATTTGAATAATATAGATCCACAAGCCATTTGTCCATACAGTTCCTACCAAAATAAAGCAAATTATACAGAGAAATACTTCTACACTGCAATAAAGAATCAGCACAAGTATCATTTTTAGCTCTCATGTTAAGGTATTTGGCAGCTTGATGACTAAGGTTATATGCTAGCATTGCATTGATGTTATATCAGTTAATTTATGTATGTAAGCTGTCACATCCCCTCCATTGACATATACATTATTTGAAATGAAATAAATGGAACAATAAAATGATATTCTATTATTTGATACTCAATAGCTGTCAAGTTTATTGGGGGAACTATGAAAACCTCATGTTGTTTATTCTCTTCAAATGTGTAAACATACACAATGTGCATACACACATATATCATTAGCTTGCCAATCAGAATTTAGGGTAAAAAAGTTAAACTTTCCTAAAAATACTACGTGAAAAGGAATTGCTAAGTTTCAAATAGGCACACCCTTAAAATGCGTTGGTGCTTTCCAGCTACCGCAATAACTCCATCACTCACTATTACTCCCTAGACAGGACACACATGAGAAAGTCAGCTGTAAGCGAGTTCAAGTTTATGAGAGAAAATGTCAGGTAGAAACAGCAGCAGACAGAAAAATTGTAACATTCATGTGGTGTAAGACAGGACATCCTCAACATACATACATAGCCAGAGCTTCATTTTCAAAAAATAATACATTGTATTTATAGCTGACTTCTATGTCATTTATGAATAGACCAATTACCTCCCAGGCCTTCATGTAGTTTCTCACAATACATGTCATTTCTGTCCCCATTTTTCCTTTGAAATATGGCTTTAAAGCTCTTTCTCTAAGGCCCTCCACCTTTTAGAATCAGATTTGATTCTAGTCCAAAAGCAATTGGCTGTAATTCATTATACGTCACTTTTCTTTCTCTCTATAAACATTTGCATCATTCCCAAACATACATACCAAAGAAAATTCAACAACAAATATATGAGGGAACAGAGATGGAACACCACCCACTTGCTCATAGAGTATGGGTTCCATTCCTCACTCACAAACCACCTATAGTGTGAGTCCCGGGGAACCTCATGCCCTCTTCTGACCTCCATGGTAATCTACATATGTGTGTGTGCGTGTGTGTGTGTGTGTGTGTGTGTGCATGTGCGTGTGTGTGCACTCATGCACATGGATTCCAAATTTTTTTTTAAAACATTGAAAATGGTTTGATATTATACTGAAAAGTGTACTGGCAGAGAAGCATTCATTTGCATTCTACCAAACATTTTATTTGTACATTAATTCTAAGAAAGAGATGTTATTCCAATATTTATTTTCCTTAGCCAAGATTTTCAGTCTGTAGGTTTAGTTACTTATGGCAAACTACAGCAAGAGAAATATTAGGTAGAAAATTCAAAATCAAATAATTGTAATTTTAGATATTTATAATGATAATCAGTATGAATTGTCGAGTCAGCTCAAATCTAGAATCATCTCAGTAACTGACTGTGGAACATGCTTGTGGGGATGGTACCTTGATTGTACTAGTTGAGGTAGGGAGATCCACCCTACATAAGTGTCATCATATCATGGCGTAAGTCTTGGGCTGGATAAATAGGAGACAGACAAACATCATTGCTGGCTCCTCCTGACCATGGCTATAGGATGATCAGTTGACTCAGATTCTTGCATCCCCAACTTCCCTACCACAATGGACTTTGACTTGAACTGCGAAATAAAATAAAACTCAAGATGTTTGGTCAGAGTATTTTACCACAGGATCAGAAAAAATAAAATGATATAAGATTTTGTTTCATTATTATTGCTAAGCTATCATAAAAATCTGTAAAATATTGGAAATGTATAGTATTTCTCTATCTCAGTCACCTTCTGGGATCTTGGAATGTATCCACCATTGATAAGAAAGAACTATTGTATAAACAAATATTTTCATCTATGCAATGTCCAGATGAATTTTTAAAAATAGCATAATAAAGCTAATTGTTATATAGAATCTGGATATAATTCATTTATATTGATGGCTACAGTTTGCATTTGTAATCAACATAATGGGAGCATATTTTGATACTATATCTAATTATAGTGAATTATTTTCTTAATTTCATGTAATAATTAACATTTGATTTCTAGAAGAATGGTTACAATATTTACTTCTTGCCTTAGTTAAGTTTCTTTAGCTGTGAAGAGACTCCATGACCATAGTAACTCTTATAAAGGAAAAACAATTTCAGAGATTTAGTCCATGATCATCCTGGAACAACATGGTAGTATGCAGACAGACATAGTACTGCAGCAGAAAATCCTATATCTTGATAGGTAGGCAAAAGGAAGTAATATGGGACACTGGGTGGTATCTTGAGCATATGAGACTTCAAAGCCTGCCTCCACAGTGAAAGATTTTCTCCAAGATCACACCTACTCCAACAAGGCCACACCTCCTAATACTGCCATTCCCTTGGGGGGGGGGACACATTTTCCTTCAAACCACCACACTCTTCTATTTCTAAAATTCCATTCTATCAGACATAGTAATCTTCACTCTTTATTGAACATACTAGGGGATGAAAACTATGACCTACTGATGAATCTCACTGAAAGACTAAATTCTATTTTGTTTAATTTTTTATTTATTATTATTGTGTATATGTAAGTGCATGCATGTCATGGCACATGTGTGGAGGTCACAGCATATCATTCAGTTCCTTCCTCACATATTGGGTTCTGAATATCAAATCAAATCTCAAGCATGCATGAAAATTGTTCTTATCCACTGAACCATCTCATTGACCCAACTGCCTAAATTCTTAGTGGGACAAGGTAATGTTAAGTCCTTCTGTGTTAGTTATTTTATTTCACTATACATAGGAGACTAAATGGAACATAGATATACAGTTCCAGAAATAGAATCCTTAAACAAAAAGCAAGCCAAACCCTGGAAGAGATGAATCATCCTATTGAAACTGCTTTGGGTAAAAGCAATATAGATGCTACCAAACAATATCTGCCAGGCATAAACATTTACAATCAAATTTTATCTTTGCCCTGTTGTGAGATCTTAAATGCATGCTTGAAGCCAGAAGAATGGTTGGTGAATGGGCTATTTTGCTCATCTTGTAAGTACAAGCATAAGGTTTGTTTTTATGTCAGTAGATTGAATGTTCACTGGGGAGAAGAACTATGCTCTTTTCCACTGTATTGTTAGGCCCCAGAGAAGTATTAACATAATACAGATGCTTGAGAAAGAGTTTTTGAAATAAGATGGAAACTAATAAATCAACATTAATTTTCCTGATTTCTCTATAAACTGCTATTCAAACTATAAAGCTGCAAAAACATGATTTATTTCTGCTGTGGAGTCTTCATGATAACATTACATGACTCACTACGTAATCTAGCAGCCTGTCCACTCTTAAACCCTGAGTGTTTATTTTCATGTTCTGGAAGAAGCAGAAACCTGAAGCAGACTGAGAGATGCTGAGTTTTACTAAAATGAATAACCCAGAGATAAGCAGAACAAATATGCCAGAAGACAAAGTTTGTGCCTAGTCTTGTAATAACAGTGTTTCATTGATGTCCCTGGGAGGATTTCTCTTTTCCGAAAGAAAATGGAGAAGGAGCGGATCTGGGGAGAAGGGAGGTGGGGCAGTCCTGGGAGTAGTGAAAGGAAGGGAAGCTGTGATCAGGATGAGAGAAGAATAATAAAAGAGTGTAGGGAATTAGTTTGGATACGTGTTTGTCTATCTTGTTGATTTTCTTAAAGAACCAACTCTTTGTTTCATTGATTCATCGCATTGTTTTCTTTGTTTATATTTTATTGATTTCAGTCTTCAGTTTGATTGTTTCCTGTCTTCTATTCCTCCTGTGTGAGTCTGCTTCTTTTTTGTTCTAGCGTTTTCAGGTGTGCTGCTAAGTCACTAGTGTGAGATTTCTCAACTTTCTTGATGTAAGCACTCCTCCCTTGACCCAGGAGTGGTTCAATAGAGCACTGGTTAATTTCTTTGTCTTTGTGGGCTTTCTGAAATTAGTGTTGCTGTTAAATTCTAATTTTAAAGCATGGTGATGCAATAAGATACAGGGGGTTACTCCAATTTTTTTGTATATGTTGAGGTTTACTTTTTTAGTGAGTATGTGGTCAATTATAGAGAAGGTTCCATGTGGTGCTGAGAAGAAACTATATTCTTTCTTTTGGTAAAAGGTATATTCTTTTGTGTTTTGGTAGAATGTTCTATAGATGTCTGTTAAGTCCATTTGAATCCTGACATCTGTTAGTTCTCTTATTTTTCTGTTAAGTTTCTATCTGGTTGACCTGTTCATTGGGGCGATTGGAATGTTGAAGTCTCCTACTATTAGTGTGTGGGGTTTGATGTGCGATTTAAGCTTTAGTAATGTTTCTTTTATATATGTGGTTGCTCTTGTATTTGGGGCACAGATGTTCAGGATTGAGACTTCATCTTGTTGGATTGTTCCTATTATGAGTGTAAAGTGCCCTTCTCCACCTCTTTTAATTTATTTTAGTTTGAAGTCTATTTTGTTAGATATTAGAATAGCTACATCAACTTGTTTCTTAGGTCCATTTGATTGGGAAATCTTTTCCCAATCCTTTACTCTAAGGTAATATCTGTGTTTGAAGTCGAGATGTATGTCTTCTAAATAACAGAAGGCTGGATCCTGCTTTCCTGTCCATTCTCTTAGCCTGTGTCTTTTTATAGGTGAATTGAGTCCATTGATATTAAGAGATATTAGTGACCAGACACAAGCTTAAGAGTTGGCTGTACTTACTGGTAGTTTCTGTGGCTAAAACTTTGAAAGAAAAAAATTGCTGGTTGTAAATTGAGAAAGGGAAACAAGAGAACCATGCGTGGCACTAAGAAAAAAAATCTAGAAAGAGAGCAAGAATAAGAATGTCTCATGGTCTATGAAAAGCAAGTGGAACTCAAAAAAAAAACTAGAAAGGAATATTTGAAGAAAATACAACTTAAGGAAAGGGGATAGTAGATTATGAGTAAAAATGAAATTAGAAAAGAAGTGAAATTAGAGATATTGAATAATAGGGTTAGAAGGGTTTAAGCAGTGAGGAACACGAGATTATCAAGGAGATATCTTAGTGGAAGGAGGGGTAACCCAAAGAAAGAATGTGTGAAAAGCCACACAAAGTCTACTATATCACAATCCACTTAAAAACATAATGGGAGATATTGTAATTTCATGTTTCTGTATGTGACATGAAAGACGTGTGAGACATATATAGGTTAAAATATCAAGCATGGCTAAAAGTTTGGAATAAAGGAGGAGGAGGTTGATTGGTGGGTTAGAGTTTCAGAGGATAACTAAAGATGTGTTCAAACAACTTTTGGAAACTCATTAGTAAGAAAATTTCAGTATATAACTTTTGAAAAAATCAATAGTTTGACTGGATGTGCAATGTGGTGTCCAGAAGACATGGGTTTTTAAATAAAAATTGGTGTAGGAGTTCCTTCTGTTTGTGTGTTGCTTTCATTGGATAATGAATAAAGAAACTGCCTTGGCCTAGTTGATAGGACAGAACTTGGGTAGGCAGAGTAGACAGAACTGAATGCTGGGAAGAAGGGCAGAGTAGCAGACACCATGGATCTTCTGCAAGAGACAGATGCTCATTAGAATCTTGTTGGTAAGCCACAGTCACATAGCAATACACAGATTAACAGAAATGGGTTAGATTAAGATCTAAGAATGAGCCCATAAGAAGTCAGAGCTAATGTGCCAGGCAGTGTTTAAATGAATACAGTTTCTGTGTGATTGTTTCAGTTTTAATATTGTCTGGCAGCCAGGATGACAAGCAGCCTGCTCCTCCTGTTATACAGTGGTGCCCACATGGTTAACTAAATCCACATAAAAATCTGAGAAAGCTTCAAAAAGAATACAGAGTTTAACATAGCTTCTTGCTGTTTCCTGGTGACTTGCCACAGCTGCTTTAAGAGAGATTTTCCTGATTCAGCTGTAGCAGGGGAAAAAACCCTGCAGTTTTAAAATGTTGGCTTTCTGAGCTATGCTGATAGCGTGACCTCTGGCTCTTGCGGGAGACAGAGCATTTGGATGAGGTTTGTGAGCAGACTGCTGCAGATTACTTGATGGCAACGTGGACCAGCTTTGTGCCTGAAAGTGGGGCAGTGTGCCTTGCTCTCAGAGGTGCAAGCGACTGGGCAGGGAGGGCAAGCCCACAGTACCTGAATTTGACCAAGGTTGTTGCAGCTTAGGTTCTTAAGTGCTTATCATTTTATAAGCACAAAGCAAAAGTGTTCCTGGATAGTAAAGAATTATAGATTTACAATAGGACAGATTCAGACATAAATGATCTCTAAATGGGTCACAGTGTTGGATAAATATATGTAGTCTTGGGAGAAAAAAATAAAAAGAGTATATAGAGTCATAAAATAAAGTTAATGCTTTAAAAATGGGTAAAGTCTTTAAAGACACAGAGGAAAGTGATAGAGTAAAAATAATGCATGTAAAAATGAAAAATTCACAGAGAGCCTGAATTATGTATGTTATTGTGTTATTTTTTAATATTTTGACTGTGAAGGAGCTAAGTATAAAAACACATTTCATTGTATGGGCTGCTAAACTAAACCAACATGTATATTATAAAGGTATCTTGACTTTAGAATTTGGGTCTAAGAATATGGTGCTTTGGTGTTTTCACAGAAGATGAGAACCTGTGGATTGCCTCCATACAAATATGGTTTCATGGACATTAGAATATGATGTCCATAATATGATGTCCATACAAATATGGTTTCATGGACATTGGCCTCCTGAAAGGTCACTGTAAACACCCCACAAAGAAAAATTGCCCAACTGCTGACTGAGATGAACTTAGGGAAATGGGAGGCGGTGGTGGGGAGGAGGCAGAAATCCTTAATAAATAAGTAAATTTAAAAAAAAGAATCATTTTAATAGTATTTTAAATGAATAAAATTATTTGTTGGAGTTATCATATATATTGATTACAGAAGTAGTAGATGTGCCAACTACAGAACTATTTTAATACTAACTGTTGATTAATATTGCACATGTATCAGGTAAGAATTGAGTATAGTACCAGTATATCTAATTTCATCATATAAAGGCATTCCTAAATGAGAAAACCTTAATCTGTGACACAAATAAAAATATTAGAATTAAAATGTGATTTTTTTCTTTTAATAGCCTGTGGTTTTGATTTTAGTGGATTATGCATTTCTAAGGAGTTTTTTAGATTTATATGTGTCTGTATCTAGCTAATTGTGCATCTGTTTGCAGTGCTCATGAAAAGCAGAAATCATCAGATCCCTTGAAGCCAGAATAACAGGTGAGTTGTGAGATGGCTGATGAGGTGCTGGAACTGGAACTCAGGCCCTCTGGAAAACACTCTTAAGTGCAGAGCCATCTCTAAGGGGCTGCATTCTACCTCTTAAGTGTTTAATTCAATTTAATTTAAGGTATATGAATTTAATTTAATTTAAAGTATAGGGAATTCCTTAAATGCCACCAAATGTAAGAAATAGTTGAAACTCTTTTTGTGTTTTTTTTTTGAAATTATATTTTAAGTCCTTCATTTCCCCTTTCCTTTTCTTCCTCTAATTGTTCCCATATGCCCCTCCTTGCTCTCTTTCAAATTCATGGATTTATTTGTTCATTAATTGTTGTTATATGCACAGCTTTATATCCATATGTAAATCTAAATATACCTTACTCAACCTATATAACATTATTAGTATATATGTTTTCAGAGATGTTTTTTTTTTATATTGAGTAGCCAGTTGGTGTACTCTTCCCTGGTAAAGGCCATTTCTACCACTGACTACATTCCTTGGTTGCTTGTAGTCCTCTGCATAAAGGTAAGGCCTCAAGGAACTTTCTGTCCACTTTGAAATGCTTAGTGATTTTGTTCTTGTTCAGATTATGCATAGGCAGTCATGTTGGAGAGACTGTATGGGTACAGTTTCTGAGATTTCTAGAAGACACTGTCTCACAGCAAACTCCCTTATTCTCTGACTCCTATGACTATCTGTTTATTCTTTTTTGAAATCACATTGCCATTTTTTTGCCTTTTTTAAAATTTATTTATTTATTAAAGATTTCTGTCTCTTCCCCGCCACAGCCTCCCCTCTCCCTCCCCCAATTAAGTCCCCCCCCCTCCTCAGCCCGAAAAGCAATCAGGGTTCCCTGTCCCGTGGGAAGTCCAAGGAACCCCCACCTCCATCCAGGTCTAGCAAGTTGAGCATCCAAACTGCCTAGGCTCCCACAAAGCCAGTGCGTGCAGTAGGATCCAGAAACATTGCCATTTTTAAAGATATATTTGAATTTCTTATAGTGATACTACTTTATCCCATGTAATGCTGTATGCTTTTAAAGCTAAACATCATACTTTCACCTCTGCCTCTGAGCCTCATTGGGTTTCACATACTGCCTAGGGTAATATTTTAATTCCCTAGTAGATGCCATACTCAACTCTAAAATCTCAAGTCTTTGGTTGCATGATGAAGATCTTATTTTGAAGAACTGACAAATTCCTTCAAGAGTAAGTTAATCAAAAAATTTCATTAGTACTCATAAACCCAGTATTTGGAAATGGAGACAAGATTCTAAGACAATTTTTAATAAATATTTTTAAGAAGTTAATATCTAAAGTAAAAATCATTCCTTACTCAAAAAATATTACTAGGGACTATTCATAATTTAAAATTAATTATACTCATAAATGATTCGTGGCTACTATTAAGATCATTGTCCTTCAATAAGTTATGCCAGGGGCTAACTAGCCTCTTTTCCCCAGGTCTTTTGTAGTATTATCATCTAAGTTTAAAATGGAAAAAGCTGAGCATGTACTGCTAGCTGGTGGACAAAGTCAACATTTTATCAACTCCGACTCCAAAGAATTTTAAATCAACTCATATGATGTATTTAAAAGAATCAATTTTAGGTAAACTGTCTTATTTTATCTCTTCCACTAGACTATAAAAACATTACCATTAAAAATTTAAGCAGAAAAAGAAGTAGAGGTTAAGAAACAAAAAGATATAAACACAGGTTTAGAGCATCTCAAGTTACATAGCTCAAGATCCAGAGTGGGGTAGACAGAAATCTTTAATAAATAAATAAATTTAAAAAAAGAATACATTATATACTACTGGAGAAAGAGCAGCCACTATGTCTGTGAATAAAGCCGGGAAGAAAACACACACACACACACGAAAGAGCCTATGAGTACAAAGAAGAGTATGGGGAAAGCACCAAAAGAGAAATGTTCTAAATAAGTAATTTGAATGACGTTGCAATAAAAACACCCTATGCCACAAAGTCAGCAAGTGTCAAGCTCTGCCATGACTAAGCCCATCATAACCTAGTGAGGTTACTGTATCGTAGTAATGGTTGATCCTATTTGTGAAACTGGGTCTTTGTTTCATTAAGTTGGTTTATCCCTAACAATAATTGAAGATTCTAAACAAAAATATTTTTTACATCAAAGCCAAAATATATGAAATTATTCTTCCTAATAACACTAATGTCATCCAGAAATGGGAATATCTGCCTTTTGTTGAGTACCAGACCTCTATGATAAACTTTAACAACACTGTGTAACTTAGTTCCTAAGTCCATGCTGCTCTTAAAAAAAATTCTATGAATTTAGCATCATTATTCCTGCTCTTAAAGTTCAGGGAACTGAGACACAAAACTAACTAGGAAATGAGATGCCCATTATAATCCACAAGTCTAATGTTTATGTTTATATAAATCTTGAGGTATTGTTTGCTTTAAATGATCTGCACAGCAATAGCCAGTACTGGATAT
>NC_022018.1:3354903-3383668 GCF_000317375.1 Microtus ochrogaster | reverse complement strand
GACTGATATTGAGGTCTTTAATCCATTTGGACTTGAGTTTTGTGCATGGTGATAGATATGTATCACCTATTTCTTTCAAAAAGTAGGTTTTACTAACACCAGAAAAAAATTGTTAACTTTCTTCATAATATGTGGAAACAGACTAGTTGAACACTTGTATGGAGTTGAATTTTGCTCAATTTAATGTATGGAATATAATTACTTAATGTAACTTAAACACACAATGTTGTATGAATTAAGTTATTTAGGTAATTAATAAAGAACTGAATGAAAGTCCAAGCCCCAGAAATATCTCCAAAGCTAGAAGGCAGTCTATTGAGTAATTC
The DNA here is from genome assembly GCF_000317375.1 of Microtus ochrogaster. Lineage (NCBI taxonomy): Eukaryota > Metazoa > Chordata > Mammalia > Rodentia > Cricetidae > Microtus > Microtus ochrogaster. Next base: position 3,383,342 of record NC_022018.1, on the reverse strand, counting down.
CGAGCAGGCAAACACTTTTGTGGAATAATCTTATTGTATAATCTTATTGTACACTGTGAAGATGTATCATTTGGATTTTCTTAAATAAATAACTGAACAACCAAGAGCTAGGCAGGATTTGGGAGGGGTAGGGAGGATGCTGAGAAGAAGGAAGAGACCCTGAGAGATGGAGAAGAAGCAAGACACCTAGGAGGAGAGGTAGAAATCACAAGGCTCTTGATAGCACATAAATTAATAGAAATGGGCTAGTTTAAGTTATAAGAACTAGTTATGAACTAGTTTAAGCTATAGACCAAGCTTTCATAATTAATAGTAAACCTCCATGTCATGATTTGGAAGCTGGCTGGTGGGACAGAGAAAAACTTGGAACAAAGTACTTTCAGACAAAGCCGAAATTAGTCCTGCTAAAGTAGACATTCACCCATTTAATCTGTATAGTGTTGACATATTCAGATTCAAAATTCCCCAAACACATCCAAAGAGTTTGAGGCATACCAACCGTTAGCTAAATAGACCTGTTGGAATGCCAGGAATTTGAGCATGAAAACTTGTGCTACATTTAGAATCAGAAATATTTTAAGGGATTAAAAAACATAAATTTCATGAAAGAATATCAACAAAGATTCTACTTATCTAATGAATTACAAGGAACAAGCTAAAGGTTAATCCAATAAAGAGATAAAGGAAAAAAGAAAATAGTATGTTCAAGCACAGAAACTAGTCTGGTTAGTTATGGAAATCAGTATGAGGGTTCTTGAAAAAGTTATAAGTAGAACTGTCATATTATACAGTTGTTCTACTCAAGTATATATACTCAAAGGAATAGAATCTAGATAGGTAAAGATGCCTAAATATCTATGTTTACGGAAGCACTATTAACAATAGACAAGCTATAAAATGGGCCTGAGTACCCATATATGTGTGAGTTGTTTTTAAAATGTAGCATATATGCATAGATGGAATTTTATTTGGCTGTAGAGTAGAAAATCATCCCATATTCAGGAAAATGAGTAGAATTTGAGATATCATGTTAAGTGAAATAAGCCAAATTTGCAAAGTCAAGGAAGCCATGTTTTCAGTCACGTGTGGGAATATTGACTGAGCAATAAAATATGAAAGACAAGGGAGGAAGGAAAAATGTGTAGAAGGAAGGGTAACAAAGTATTGAGTGTTATCAAAGTACATCATTTAATGCATAGAAATATGATGACTGAATCTTCCTTAAGAGAATTAACTCCAAGTAACTGATATGATAACAAAATAATGGTGTAGACTACAAAGCATATCATGTAACTGAAACAAAATTAAGTTAAAAGCATTTACCAGATATGTTGCCATTGTGGTCCCAGAATGGAGGTGAAGGACCAATGAGCCCACTTCTTCTTTTCCAAGGTAGTAGATTCTGATCTTGTGTCATGCTGCCGAGCCCATCCTCAAAGTCACACCTTTCATAACTCTGGCCTAATGAGCAACAAAAGCAATTATTTTTTTTACAATTTCCTTTCTTTTGTATTAAAGACTAATCTTTTGTATTAAAGATTCAGATTTTAAAACGTCAGCAGAAAAGCACTGTGTTTCACAGCTCAAACTATATTCACTCAAATTCTTTTGCACACGACATTCTAGTAAATTACCAACATAAAAGACTTTGTGCATTCAAAGAGAAAGAAGGGTTCACAGGATCATAGGACCACTATGAATTTGAGGTTTCATTAACTGAGTGACTTGACCAAATTCTTCAGGAAGCTTTTGTGTTTTCTTGTAAAATTAAAATATCAACAGCCTACCTTGTGTCTCTCAAACTACTACTGTGAGGATCTAATAACATATGCATAATGACATTTTAAAATCTTGGGGTACCATAATGTAATGGTTACTGTTACATTTATATCTTCATCTAAATATTGATTTGCATGATACCTGGTGATAGCAGAATTTTAGATTTCAAAAAGCAATCATAAAAGCCTCCCTGATTGAAAGTCAAATCTCTCTAGTATGCATCTTTGGAATTAAGCTGCCTTTTGGTTGAATCTCAGCATTGGGATAAATACTGGTGTTTTTTTTATCAAGGAAGAGGCATTTCTGAGTCCCCCTCCCCTTTAGAGACAACTGTTTAAGAGTAACAGGATGAGCTGGGTGGTGGTGACGCACACCTTTAATCCCAGCACTCGGGAGGCAGAGGCAGGCGGATCTCTGTGAATTTGAGGCCAGCCTGGTATACAAGCTAGTTCCAGGACAGAAACCAAAAAGCTACGGAGAAACCCTGTCTTGAAAAATCAAAAAAAAAAAAAAGTAACAGGATGATTTGAGGACTTGGGTTTTGGTTGCTGTTTGTGGTTGTTGTTTGTTATCTTAAAAATGAGTAGGCTACTATTCTTTATTCTACTATGAAATGTCAAGAAATGTCATGTCCTAAAATTCCAATGTCTCAAATGTAAATAGCCCCTTCCCTAGTTGTAAGAGTCACAGCAATGCTCATGCTTAAACTAGTACACTAAACAACCTCAACTCTTTGCTGAGTTCCTTTCTTCCCTAGTTGCATTAGCCATAGTAGGAGTAAATATGTTTGCCAGTTTTCAGATAATGCCTGACATCTCAGTGGAAAAAAAAAACTGCAAAAAAAACCAAAAACAAAAACAATGGTTTTCATTTAATCATGTTTTCAGATATAAATATGATTTAGTCATAGCCGTGTATATGGTGCATTTTCTGGACATCTTTTATGGGAATGAAAAGGTAACATAGAAATATCTTTTTTATCAATTCTGTGCTTTATTGCCTTTACTCCTAGCTTCCTTATTTTGGAAGACTTTGCTAAAGATCAGTGTTCTGTTACACAAACAAGAATCCTCAGTGAGCACAGGGGTCATTTGTTCTGCAATAAGCATTCCCCCTAATCTAACAGTTTTGATCTTCAGCAGCCTTAGGAAAAACAGCATTTTCTGAAGAGGAATCTGAGAAGATGTCTTCTAGATATTAAGAAACTTAAATAAGTTAGTAGAGTTATTAAGGATGGGTCAAGACTGGAACTCTGTCTTGTTGTTTCCAGTTCCTAAAGCCCTACTCTGAGGCCTAATTAGGTTAGTCCTTAAGCTATTGTTATTAAAGTTACAGGAAAAAAATCATTAATTCTAGCCAACCTAAGAAAGCCACCCTTTTACAGATAGTTGACACCATTCTATAAAAATCAAAAATTCTATTAGGCTAAGAATTATGCCACATTAAACTCAGATTTTACAAAACCTCTGAAATATTTAAGTTATCTGGTTGCACAACACTGAACTAATTATCCAGTCAGTTGTATAAATGCACAGCATTACACCACACGCCCACTACTCAGGCAAGGACTGAGGGCAGATAGAATGTGATTATTTCAACCAGCCCATTGTGCATACACAATAGACTATAATATCTTGGTTTAAGCAACTATATGCTAGGATATTCACAGAACTATGAAGTAATTTAACAATATGTTTCTTAGAACATAAACTTTTCATTAGTTAACACAAAATTGTGTGTTATCCACTCAACTCAGAACATATTTGCATAAATATTTTTTCATTTTTCAAATTTTATTTTGGTTTCCAACAAATTTTACAAAGATCCATAATTAAAAACAGCTCTTTTACTCTTCATATTTTAGCAGTTATGTGCACAAATTCTCACAGAGGTGACAAATATTGTTTTAATAGGAAGAGATTACCTTCAACCTTCAGTACAATTGCTGAGTTGATGTTCTTTTGCTAAGTTCTTTGTTCTTTTTCGCCTAGAGGTAATGATGATTTCTGGGCATGTTAAAACTCGAGAAAAATAGCTAAACAAAACACCTTTTCCCTCTGAATAGTCTCAATGGGGGTTCTTTTGTTATAAAATGAATCTAATCAGCACACATTTTCAACTAATTTTGCTTGAAAAAGCAATCATGAGCTACTGGATTACTCAAAGGCATCCAAAATTTTCATAAGTATTCATTTTCCCACCAGCACAGAATTGCACATTTTAAACCATTTTGTCAATTTCACAGAATTGTGGCTGTTTAGTTTTCTAATCCAATATGTGACTCGGCACTCAAATCTTCAGCTATTTGCTGTATTCAAATCTACCACTATGTAGACTGCTACTAATACAGCTACAACACATTGTGTGGTTAAAGCACATTTAAACAACATAATGACCAGCAAGTACACAGGCATTTTGTCAAATTCCTGTGTGTTCTTTTCAACTTCTGAAACTCGTCTTTTTGCTTTTACTTTTATGAACCCTAAGGTCAAACCTCCACTCGTCAAAGAGAAAGAATGATTCCATGTTGTGTTTTAAAGGTTTCCTGGAATCCCTAATTATCTTGTGAGTCAGCTTGCACAGCCTTCGGTTTGATCATTAAGGAAATTCTGAAGAATCTCTCATACAGTCAATTTTTTACAACAGAATAAAAGTATCAGATCTTGAAAGTTGTTTTCGGTTATGTTCCTGAGAAAATGAGAAGTCATAAGTTTTTAATATTGACAAAAGTGGGGCGTGTCAGATAACCCAGAACTCAGGATGCATTCAGGAAAGTGTGGTCTGGGTAAATCATTAAAATATAATGTTCTTGGAAGAAAGAACACAATGTAAGAATGAGGATAGCACTAGCAAAACAAAAGATAAGGTAGAAAACATCAAAAGCAAATCACATTTCACAGTTTTCCTGCTGAAGTCAGAAAAGCTCATTTTTCTCTACCTAGTAGTTCTTGGAAACATAATTGTTATCGTCAATGAATTTATATTATGGAAAATACATATTGCCTAAAACTTATCATTTTAAGCATGTTATCTTGTGGTGTTTATTTTCTATTTTGTTATATCACCATGCATTTCAGATTTGTTTTTTCTGAATTTTATGGAAAGGAAACCTAGGCTAACACAGATTCGTGCACATATTGTAACAGCTATAATTAACGGGCAGTTTTATTTAGAAAATTTGCTTTATTTTATGATATCCTATGAGACTTACGGACACATTATTTTTAAATAGCATTCAAACAAAAGGAACTATTCCCATTTAAAACATAGTAGTAGTCAGAATTCAAGTTTAGAGTTTTGGGTTGTCATTACATGTCTGTATATCCAGGTTGCTGACCTTAGATCTTACTTTCTTCACATTGATAGGAGCCAAGTAACTTAGAGTATTCCTCTGTGATAAGAGCTTTAAGATTATTACACTCACTCCTAACATCCAAAGGATCTGCAGAGATATTAATTCTGGATGATACTGGTAATTCTGTACACTAAAACAAAAGGTAGTTGATGTTGTTATTTGTTATAGAATGGCCAGTTTGGTTGCATAAAATTATAAGTTTTATAGCACCAATGTGGTAGCTCACAGCCATATGTAACTCTAGTTCTAAGGACTTTGATGTCCTCGTCAGGATTCTGCTGGCAACCAGCATTTGTGTGGTGCAAATATGTACATGCATATAATGCAAAACTCCTATGCACATAAAATAAAAATAAAAAACTTTAAAAGTAATAACTTTTTCATCTAATGATTTTGCAGGCCCTCAAAACTTATCGTTCGAATCTACCGGGTCTTCTCTCCCTCAAGTCTCTTTTTCCCATTATGCACATGGTCAGACCTAGGTTTGTATTCTGCATGACCATGTGAAGACACTGAAGATGAAATATTAGTCTTCCTTCCCATCATCTGAGTCTCACAAGACAAAGTCACTAGGAATATTAAAGGAAGCTGATTTTAGCAGTAAATCGTGAAAACTTAATGGTATCTTTTGATTCTTTTCATCTCCTAATATCACTGTGCTCTAACCATTGTCTCTGAAAAAGTTAAAACAATCATAATAGAAATGGAAGAAGATTTGGGCATTTTTCAAATATGACTATATGAAAATTGTTTGAGTCTGCTAATAGCAAAGGGAGGTCTGGAGGATGCAGGTGTAGACTTAATGACATATGATTATATTTGAGGGAAAAAAACCACAATTTGAAGCAAAGCCAGGAGATATGGGAACAGGAATGAAGGAGGTACACTGGAGGTTCAGGCTTGAGAAGACAAAAGACTTGGTCTTTAGGAACCACATAGGGAGCCATGTTGGCTCTGTGATGAGCAAGTCACATGTAATTCAGACAGGAGTCAAGGGGGAGTTGAGCTCAAGCCCACAGGTAAGCACCAGCACAGGAGAATCTTTTGACTGTGGTCAACTGCTCAGAGATGAAGTCTATTACGGACAACCCAAGCACAGGACAGGAAGCTCATAGACAGGAGAAGCTGTGGGTGCTGGAAGACAGGCAGGCACAGTAGCCTTGAGCAGTAGCACACAAAGAGAGAGTCCTGGCATTCTACTCCGATAAAGTGGGAAATACAGACTTCTTTTCACCCGTGTGTGCAGGTGTGGCAAAGGATGAGTGCCAGGTCCTAAGTATAGGCATGAACGGACAAGGCGGGATGTGCATCTGTTACGCTAATGTTTTTCTTCTTACATTGACCCCTCTTCTAGAAAACTGTAACACACTACTTTACCACCAAATTCTATGCTTTTATATGTTGACTTCCCCATAGACACTTAAACAGAAGGAAAACCAAACACCTTTTTTCTGTATTTTTGAGGAAAACAAATAGAAACTTCTGAGAAAAGGAATTCTGTAATTGGGCCAATATGCCTAACATTGCCTTGTTCTCGTTTTTAGTAAAGACAATGCTAATAAAAATGCTGTTTCTTCAATAATCTAAAAATACTGTCTTATTATGATTATGAAAATGTGTTTTAGAAACATAAATATAGAAAAAGGAAAAATCAAATGTAATCCCAGTGTATAGACATTTCCACATAGTCTTTCCCTGCAGCAATATTCCATATTATTAGTTATAATTGTTTAGTAAATATATAACATGTGCATTCTCTCATTTTAAATAACACAAAAATTGGCAAATTCTGCACAAATTCCTACAGCGTAGGTATCCCATGATTTATTTAAACATTAACCGAATATAACAGTAGGTTATCTACACCTTTATCATAACTGATAATATTGCAAAGTGGATAATTTTTATATAAACTTGATTGCTTCTTATAAAAAATTACTAAAAGTGAAATCACTATTGGGAAAGTATGGATATTCTTGTAATTTTTGATAATATTACAAATGTGTCATTCAAAGAAGAAAAAGTGTTTCAACTTTAGAAATATTTTATAAATAGAACAAATCCAATCAATGTCACAAAATAGCCCCATACACATCTGTGACCTCCATACAGTCTGCAGTCCGTGTTGGACAGTATTTAGTGACAAAGACTGCAAAATCAGAGTTTGGTGTAAATTGCAAAGCTCTGTGTGTTTTCGTGTTTTATTTTTCCTTATTTAGCTGCCTTTTTCTGTCTGCAAAATTGGAAACATAGTACCTCCTACTATTTGGATACAATTCCTGGGAGAATAGTGCTTAGAGGTGCTTGTCTTCTAAGTACCCATAATATATCAGCTGGAATTATTAACTATCACAATTTCTCAGCTCATCTGGGATGCCGCCTTTCTGTGTTAAGTATATACAGACATGATTTCTAGTTCTTTAAATTTTTTAAAGATAAATTTACTTACCTGTGTGCATATATGTGGATATGTGCTTGCCATAGCATGTGTATAGAGATCCGTGGGTAACTTGCCAAAGCCAGTTTTCATGTTCCACCATATGAGCCCCAGAACTGGGCTCTGGCCACCAGGCTTAGTGGCCAGTGCTTCACCAATTCAGTTATCTCATATTCCTTTCTTGTTATTTCTAACAATCATATTTCTAATTATTGATTTCCAAAATACTGGAGTAATTTACAGAATGCATTGCTATAAGCCTATTCAAGAAAACATTTTCCATCAATAACAAAAAGTGCATTTCCCATTAGTCTTTTTGCTTATTGCCTTCCTACCAATTATTAGTCATTTTCTAGGTGACCTTGGATGATACTTTGACATGTTCGCAAATTTCCTTCTGTTGAATTTTGTACTAGAATGTAATTAACATATAAATTGATTCCATGTAAATGTACCATGGTCATGTGACTGAAGCAAACCATTCAGAAGACTCTGAAAAACGATATAATTTTTCTAATTTGCTTCACACAAGCCTCCAGTGCTTAATATTATATGGTTTAGTTGTGTAACCCTATTGTGCTCTGCACTTTTGTCTGTTTTCCACCTCAAACTGAGGGGCTGGAACTTAAAAGCACTGGCTTGTGGAAGCAGAAGTTATGGGAAGTGATTGACAGGAGGAATCCTTGTTACACAACCAGTGCTCTAGCAAGGAGAAATGTTAGAAATTTGTCTATGTAGATCCAACAACCATGTACAAACCAGGAAGAATATCCTCCTTTGACAGTGAACCCAACACCTCCATATTGCTTTCCCAGCTCCAGGTCTGAGAAATAAGTATCTGTTATTTAAGTCACCCAGTCTATGTGTGCATTGCAGCATGCTGACAGATTAAGACATGTCACCAGGGCCAGCTCAACTGTTAAATAGTTCTGTTAGCTGCTTCATGAAACCCTTTGCTTTGCAGCAATAGCAAAGGAAATTCCACACAACACCTCACATTTCATCTGTTTCCGCAGCATTTCAAAGAATCAATTAGCCTTAAAAGTAGTTAGACCTGATCCTATTGAAGAAACACTTTGATACTTAACCTTATCTGGTTAAACCTCTTAGATTTAAAACTGCACTTCTAAGACAATTTCTACTTTTTGCATATACATTTATAATTTTGCACAGTAATTATGGTTTGAAAAACTTGCTCCCTGATGCAAAAAATGCAAAAAGCATCACTTATAACCTCAAAATTTAATGACAGTTCATGTTAAATTATAAATATGAAAATAAATTCCTACTCCAAAAATACTTACATGGATAGAAATGCTCTTAGCATAATACATAGTAGGAAAGAAAAATAAAATGCCTGATGAACTAAATACATCTTTCAATTGTGAATCTTAAAATGTAACTAAAGATTACTGTGTGTATAGAAAATATTAATGTCACCTGCAGATACATAAAGATACCATCTAAAAAGTTTTTCCTGAAAATTTTTAACTGAAAATTTACAGTGAGAGGAACCCACTGCGAAGGCCATATCTCCACTCCCCATTAATAATCCACTTCATTATTAGCTTCTGGTTGTGTTAGATGTAAGTTATAGTAATAAAATGATTCCATGGAATTTATTGCTAAGAAAAAGCAAGCAAACTAAAGTCTTTGTACAGGAAATAACTTTGAGCAAATGCTAGCAAAGGAACTATAGCATTTTTGTGTGTATTCGCATGGACCTGCTGCTAAAAGAAATAAGCCAATTAACATAGAAGAGGAAAGAATACATCGAAGTGTTGACAGGAAGGTGGTAGACGAGACAGCATCAAACTCCAACTTTCATCACAGCCTTCTCTTATAGTAACTATCCAAAAATAAAACATAAATGATGTTGGCATGAGGCTGTGATTTTGTATTCAAATCTCCAACTGAGAAATCCCATGTTTGAAGGGTAAGAGGAGTGGTTCCCCTCTCTGTTACCCGTTACCCAAACCAGACCAGCAGTGCAACCGAAGGTTCACGCAGAGCTAAGGAGACTGAGAAACTAACTTTTCCAGCCTTTTAGTACCTTTCATGAAAGGATCTTTCTTGTCTTACTGCATGGGGAGCAATGGAACATTTCCTCAACTAGACCGCCAAGCATCAGTTAGATACTAAGAGAAGAAACAGTGGTGGTGCCCACAGTGTGCAGATCTAGAGGCTGCCCTTCCCCACCTTTCACCCAACAAAGGCACTGTGTTGCAAAGTCTCACCGCTGGATGGGTCTGCAGTTAGCAAGTCTGTGTGTGTCTGCTAGACTTGAGTCCCCAGTCACGTTTATTGCCCAGTCCCATCCTTGCCCTAAGGCATCCCAAAATCAAAAGCCCAGCATAAGTGAACAAGTATCTGAGACTCTCTCTCTCTTTCCCATCCCAGTCAGTTAGCAACATGACTGCTCCAAATCTTGGTGTTCTGAATAAGTTTACCATAGACCTAAAGGCAAGAACATATCTAACCCTAAATGTGGATGGATCCATTATATTTATGAATATATATAACATACATATACATACATGCACATAACATCAATTAATTAAAAAGTCCATTCATTTATAAGAGTAAAAGGGGGTATATAAAATAGTTTTGAGGGATGAAAGGAAAGGGGGAAAAATTGGATTATATTTTAATCTCAAAAATAGAATAAAAAATAAAAATAAACAAATTGGAACAACATTATCTGAACTTACCTTACCCAAGTGGCTAAGCAGTGACCCTGAAGTCTTGCTCATATTCACTGCCCAATACAGAGCTTTCTTTGCTCAGTGACAAATTACAAAGCATATTCTTATCCAACTGGGAAAATAACTTAAAATTCTGATCGCCAAAGGCTATAACAGAACCCACTTGGTATTGTTGCATGAGACAGAATCCAGCCTGGGGGTCTTACTGGGTCAGTTCCATTTAACATTAGTGAACAGGCAGTGATCCCCATCTTCCAATGCTTGTAGAGCCAGCATTTTCTTGTGTTCTCAAGCATCAGTGTAAAGACACAGTATTATGAAACATGTCAAGTACATGCAAAGAAAAGCTATCAGCTCCTACGTTATGTTACAAAATAAATGTTATTAAACTTAAATTTATGAAAATCAGTTCAAGTGTCTTTTTAAGTCATAATAGCGCAGATCTTGAAATCAACAGCAAGAGGGATCTTGGAAATTTCATAAATATTTGAAAATTGAGGCTGCTTATAAATATCCAAGATTTGCAGCTGGGGAGATGGCTTGATGGATAAAGTGTTTGCTGTGCAAGTATGGAGATCTGTATCAGATCCCCATGCCAAAATAAAAGCCAGCCACAGCAATGAGTGCTTACAGTCCCAGCTTTAGAAGACACAGGAGGGTCTCTGGTGCTCATTGTCCAGTCAGCCTAGCCAAGGGGTGACTTTCCGATTCACAGAGAATTACAATCTCAAAAAATAGGATGTAGAAAATTGAGAAAGACACTGGCATCAATCTCTGACCTTGACACCGATGCATATACATATCACAATTACTATTGCACAGACATGCATTCACATGTACACATATACATATGCACACACACACATGTACACACACACTATTGATTTCAAGTACATTATCTACCATTGTATATCAAGGAGATAAAAGGAAAGAACAACAAAACAACCCCAAATTAGGAGAAGTAAGACACTAAAAAGATGATTTGAGACAATTTATGGGGATATGACTCCCATGGCACAAACAACAAAAGCAATAATGTACAAAAAGGATTGCTTCAAACTAAAAAGTTTCTACACAGCAAATGAAGCAATTAATAAAGTGAAGAAACAATCTTTGCAGTGGGAATAAAAGGTGCCCATCACACGACATATAAAAAAAACTATCCATAATAACTGAGGAACTCATATAACTCAACAGCGATAGAGCAATACAATTTGAAAATTGGCAAAGGACCTAAAGAGACATTTCTCACTCAGCAAAGTCCTACACATACACGAGTGAATGCAAGATTACAGAGGGATGCTATTTCGTGCCTGTTGGGATTGGTTGTTATAAAAAGACAGAATAAAGGAATTAGCCTAGTACTGCAGGTCTATAATTCTAGGTACTAAAGAAGAGGTTGAGGTTGAAGGATCACAAGCTCAAGGTCAGCCTAGACAATGGAGGGAGATCCTTTCTCAAAACTAAAATATAGAAAGGGGCTAGGGGTGTAACTCAGTGATAGAGTTCTTGTCTATCATTCCCATGGTTCAGTTCTTATTTACCATAGAAAAGAAAATAAGTAAAAAAGAAGTGTTAGCACAAACAGGAAGAAAAGAGAAAATATATACATTTCTGAGGGGGATGCAAATTAGTACAACTGTCATTAAAATTTACTATAAAACTAAAAATACAAGCCGGGCGGTTGGGGCACACACCTTTAATCCCAGCACTCAGGAGGCAGAGGCAGGTGGATCTCTGTGAGTTCAAGTCCAGCCTGGTCTAGAAGAGCTAGTTCCAGGACAGGAACCAAAAAGCTATGGAGAAACCCTGTCTCGAAAATAAAATAAATAAATGAATAAAAAACACAATGACCATATAGTTTGGAAATGTCACTCATGTATGCATATAAATAATTTAAATTAATGTGTGAAAAGAATGTCCTCATCTATTATTGCACATTAGCCAAATAAACAGCTAATCATGGATGAATGGATGAAGAATATATGATGTGTAGACCATGAAACTCTATTCAGACTTACAAAAGAAATTTATGTCATTTGCAACAGCATTCTTAAGCTAGAATTAAGCTTAAGATTGTACTAACTGAATTATGCCAGGCATGGGAGAAGAAATATCTCAGGGAGTCACTTATACATGAAATCTAAACATTTTGAACTCTGAGAGATGAATGACATTACTAGAATCTGGGGTTAGGATAGGATGTTATTACTCATGGGGTATAAATTTCAGTTAGAGAAGGAGTAAATTTTAGATCCACTGCATGATAAGATGACTATAATTAATGTTGCATGTTTCAATATAACAAAGGGAAATCAAGTGTTTTATTACAAAAATAATAAAAGTAATTAGATATGTCCATTTTTGATATAATCATATTCTACTATATACATATAACATTGCTGTCAACACACAGTGAGATGCTGCACCCATGAACACTTAACAATGTGATTGTTTTCACTAGACCTCACAAGACGACACCAGTGAACATGCTAGCATATAGAGAGGGAAATTTCACAAGTCTCCAGCCCTAGGTGATGAACTACAACAGCTCATCACTACTGAAAGAGGGAGAATGGATTTTCTCTAGCTTGCTGATAGTTTTCCCATCCCTAAGCAGTCAGCCCTAAATACACATACCTAAGGAAAAATAATGAAAGTGCCATATATTTATCTATGAAATTTTGAAACAATTTAAATTGTTTAAATATGAGTATGAAGTAAAATGAGAACAAGAATATTTTCAAAACATATGAATGACATAAGTGGCGAGTGATATTCAACTTCAGTTCCTCCAGTTTTATTAAGAAAAGTCCCAAGGGCTTACATGCTGATCTATTTTTTAAAGGTCACATAAACTGGATGTTAAAGGAGGCATAGACTGATATTTATTTCAACATAGCTCCCGTACCATCACTATGAAGTTAATTTGTTAAGCCAAAATAAGCTTAGCATCACAAGGTTTTTGTGAGTGAAATTGTTTATCCACCATCCCTTCACAAAGGGCAACCTCCCAATTTAAACATTTAAAATGAAATGTGTTTGCTAGACAGACCCATGACTGCCTTTCTAGGACACTGGCTTATTAAAACTTTCATACAGCAGAGACTTGTCCCACTCAGCAGCTTTTTCCCACATTAACTTTTTCCGCAAAGCAAGACCATCCATGATATCACGGCACTAGTGCTAAGGAAAGCTTCAGAGAGATTAATCATAGAGGGACTTTGCACTTCCTGTCAAGCCAACAGAATGGTTCCTCTCTGCTGCCCGCTGAGGGCAAGAAGGGCTTCGCAGACAGACCTGAGCATGGGCCAGCATATCCATATTTAGCCTCACTGGGAAAATTGGACAGATACAAATGAATCCTTGTCCTTGGTTGCTCTCTGTGTTTAATAGTTACTAGATATAATCAGATGAAAATCCCAAATTAGGAGAAAAATCATCACCTCTTCTTCAGAGGAAAAACTGTTCAGTAATCTTTTTTCTTATTTTTTGATGTAATTATGACCAAGTATGTAAAAGGAAGGAAGTGGTAAGAAGAAATATAGAGATGCTTATTCCCAAAAGGAAGCGATAAATTCTATAAGCACTGACTGCCACTTTAGCTGAATAAAATTAGAAAATGGAAATTTGAATTATGTAATGGGCAATAATAAAAATCTATGGTTCTGATAATTGCATCAACAGTTGTATGACAACAACAAAACTGTCTCAATTTTGTAAAAAGATCATTTGCAAAAGGAGATTGTAAAAAAATAATGATACTAGTCTCCACGTGCACTATACGGTGTTCTTTCAAGATTGTATATTGTAGTAGAAACACCAGATGAATACATGTCCTCCTCTGCATCCTCCTTGGATAAGTTACTTCCTGTTATTAATACTATACCAGTAAGCAATGGAGCATGTGCTCACCTGTTTAGGGCATTCGCTCATCTTAAAATCATTAATAATAAAACAAAGATTCAACTTCACACAATCAACAAATAGTTCACCCCAGACTTTAATGCCCGCCATAGTTTCAACTGTTCTGTAGTAAAATGTACAAGTTATATTCTGCTATGCATATTAAGTCATTTGGCAGTAGTGTCCCATAAGTGAAAATAAAATCTCTCATCCAAACTAAAATTAATTTCCATATTAAATCTAGACATTAGCTCATAATTTCCATCTTGGCATTTTGCAACTGAACTAATGAGTTTCTTTGAAATTTTGCTTTACTAGTCAAACACTAAAGCTAAATTTCTGTTTACTACTTCTTTATAAATACAAAAGCTATTTTAGAACCCTTTCCATCTAATTAAAATTGTAGCAATGTGATATTAAACAATTTTATACAGAAATCATATTTATTAGTACTTCTGAAATAAGAGCATACTTGCATAGGAACCTAGCTGGAGCCCATGACTCCTCAGGAGCCTCTGTCTAAGAAGAGACAAGGAACCGGACTTGGGGGAAGGACAGATAACACTTACATTGCTGCTCATCACTCTTGTCCCCACAATGGTCTGTGAAGTCACACACATGGTCAGAAGGCAAAGAGACTCCATTACTGCACAAAAAGGCTTGGGCTCCTCGCTGACACAGCAGAGAAATGAAAAGACAGGCAGTCCAGAGGAAACAAAAAGGTTCCTTCATTGGGAACACCAGCAGGACAGCCTGGAACAAAAACATCCCTTGGTGTTGGGGATGCAGAGTCAGTCACGGACAAGACAACAGCTCATAACTGGAAGCTTTCTTTTCTCTATCTGTTTTCCAGATTTGTTTCCTGTGAGTGTGACTCTGAATCTCTAATACAATTCTGAGCAGATGCCTTCCCAGGCAGTAACTCGCTCTTTCAGGGGAAGGACTTTGGAAAATATTTAACTTAAGTAATTACACCACTGAAGCTAGGTGAACATGGCTGTTTATGACTCTATGTAGAGTTTTATGATCTTGTTATCTATTGAAAGAAAAACTTCACAAAGAGCAAATATACAAACTGGGGGACTATAATCAAGTTGTGCACTTACATAAAGATTTTCTGTCTTCATTTTTATGTCATTTAACTTCTTTCATATAAAATTAGGGCACTATTATCAGACCATATTGTTAGAATTGCTGGATGAAATGATTGTGTTCTTTTGGGGGTTACAAACAACTCAGAACCTTGGGCATATTAAACACAGGTTCTACCACCAATCTTTGGGTTTTGATTTGCTTTGTGTTTTTTGAATGATGTTCTCCCTTCGTAGCCTAAGTTGGCCTTGCATTCGCAATCCTACTGCCTCAGACTCCCAAATACTAAGACTATGGTACAAGTATAGGAGAAAATACAGACAAGAACGTATGCCAGCACACCTGTTCATATACTTTAACTGGTTTTTAACAATAACTGGTTTATTTAACAATAAAGAGTGTGACTTGAGATGCACAATCAAAAGTAACGTCATACTGAAATATCAGATACAGAGACATTAAATAGAGACAACCAGGAGGAGTCATTAACATTTTTATAAAGTACACTATTTAAATAGGTCTTTGCCTATAATTTCCTGGGATTCTTAACCTTCCTTGTTCATTGACAGGGGCCAGAGGAAATCATCTCATTTAAAAGGGATGGCTTTGAACTAATTATGCTGCCAAGTTTAGCCTTAAACTGACTATCCTGCCTCTGTCTCCTAATTGTGGGATTTAGAGGTATGTGGCCCCATGCCTGGCTCTTAGTGTTGTTTTCAACTACTATCTTTTTTTCATTTTACATACCAATCCCAGTTCCCACTCCCTCTCCTCCACCCAGTCCTTCCCTCCACCCCCTTTCCTCACCCCCCACATCCACTACTTAGAGAAGGTAAGGCACGTTGCTTTGGAGAAGATCCAAGATCCTCCTTACTATATCTAGGTTGAGCAAGATGTCCATCCAAAGAGAATAGGTTCCCCAAAAGGCAGGAAAAACAGTAAGGATAAATCCTGGTGCCACTGCCAGTGGCCCCTCAGTCTGCTCCAGGCATCCAATTGTCACTCAGAGGGTCTAGTTTGATCCTATGCTGGATTTTTCCCTGTCCGGCATGAGTAGGTGAGTTGCCATTAGTGCAGCTAAACTATTTCAGTGGGTGTCCCCATCATGGTCTTGACCTCTTTGCTCATATTCTCACTCTTCAACTGGACTTTGGGAGTTCAGCTCAGTGTTCCGCTGCGGTTCTCCACCTACAGTTTCCATCAGTTGCTGGATGAAGGTCCTATGGTGACATTTAAAATATAGATTATAAATTTTAAGTTCAGATCTAAGCGCTAAACTTGAAAACTGAAAAGCAAACGTTAAGAACAAAAAGAGTGTTGAATATAGAGTTAATGAACTAGTTTATTATTAAAATAATACTTAGGGGAAACTCCACAATTAATGCTAAAATAGCCAATGAAAGAAAGTCTGATGAGGTGAAATAGAATCAACGACCAAAGTAACATTGTATTAAAAAAGAAACAGACCCTTAATGTTAAACAATAAAACAGAACATGCGATAAAAGGATTTCAATCTGAAAAGACTAAAAGTTAGTATTGATAGTCTTCACAAAGGAAAATAGGGAATTTGCTAGAGAAAAAAAATCCTGGTCTGCTTAAAAATCCAGTTCAAGATTTCCAGAGATTATGACCATTCAAATACGAGCTTGCCATGAGACATTGTCTGCTTTGGGCAAAGCAAGTTGATGTCAGAGGAAACAAAATCAACAAGCCAGCTGTGTTTAATATGTAGACTCCGCATGATAAAGAAAATAAAGTAACTACCTATAAAATAATTGGAAGATTAAATACTGAAAATAGGTACAACAAACAAGAGGATAACTGAAAATTAAACCGGACTTTGTGAATAATCATTAAGAATATAATTATTGCAAAGAAAAACAAAGCAGATGGCATAAGCAAAGCATAAGAAAACTGGACACAAATTTAGTGAAGTGAAGATAGATATGAATAAATGATACAAAATGCAGCACGGACTTGCATGAGAAATGTGAAATTATATAGTTTAAATAACTAAAACATGGGATAACAAGATTTAACTTGTGACTAAAAGAAATTCACACAGGTGCTATGTGTGACAATAAGGAGAATGAATCACGCAGATAAGCTGGCTACACAAGACCTACAAAAGATCAAGCCACTCAAGAGTGTGGGAGTCACTCAAAACATTCTCCCAGAGCCCCAACAACTCAGGCACTTTGGCAGCTGAAGACTACCTGGGTAAGGTGGGGAGTTTTTTTTCTTCAGGGAAGTTGTTCCAGTTATGTTGGCCAGGCTCCAGTCGATGGCTTTACACCTTATGAAGATAGCACTGATTGACTTCATTGGGCTATGAAAAAAAAAAAAACCATGGAATTGGGGGGAGACGCGGTGAAAGTGGGTCTAAGAATAATTGGGGGAGAAATGCTGGACCTATGTGATCAAAATACATTGCATGCATATATGAAAATCTCCAAGAACAAATTAACAACTTCAGACTTTATTCCCAACGGCTTCAAAATGATGAATATGTTTACAATTATAACCCCTAGGAGAATACATAGAAATAAAATGCTAGGTCATTAAACTAGCTTCCATTTATTTCAAAATTTCAGTGTATCACAGATGACTACTGGTAGCAATGCCATTCAGTGCCAAGTGAGAAGCAAAAACAAGACATTTGAAAGTAGAAATTTAGAAAAACAGAAACAAAATATGAATTAGTCATATGGCTTTGAAAAGATGTATTTGAGTGTGAACAATCTGCTTCTATGATCTACTTGAGACATGGAGACCTCTTTAAGTCTAGTACACTCTGCTGTCTTAGCTGATAGGATGTTTGTACTCTTGCATGGCGTGTGGGGGGGGGGATCATATTGCATCCTAGTTACTTTAAGCAGCTCTAGTAGCAGAGTCGGTGTCTCCCAGGAATGTAGTCTCTAACTGTCCCTAGTAGCCATTTCCCAAGAATTAAGGCAATGTTTACCAGTTTTGATCTTAAAGAATGGAGCATGGAAATGTCTTATATTAGAGATAGTTTTGAAAGGTGGATCAATTAATCTTCCACAGATATTTGTGTTGTAGTTTTATACTCAAGAACATCGCCTTATTTAGTTACCATGCAGTACTGCGTTTTCCCTTGTCCATATCTTTCTTTGTAACTTTAAAGGACCCAACTTTCTTCCTTAGAGATAGGAGCTACAGATGGAGCAAATAGTTTTCTAGTTTGGCTTAGCACAATTCTCCATAACTGCATGAACATGTCAGAAGTGCATGTGAGTGTGTGTGTGTGTGTTGTGTGTCTCTCTGTGTGTGTTCTTTCATTCAATTTTTGCACAAGTACACTTCACCAAAGACTCTAGGCAATCTGCTAGTTCATGGTGCCCAGATTCTGCTACAACAATATCATGTTTGTCATGGGTGCACAGAGTGCCTTGTCCAATAATGAGACCATTGAATTTACACAAACTACAATTGGAGTGATTGAGACTTTAAGTAAGAATTAGGGATGGAGAGATGATTTACTTAGTAAAGTCTTTGCTGCAAAAGCTTGAGAACCTTAGTTTAAATTGCTAGCCCTTATATAAAAGTCAAGTGTGCTGTAATTCTCCTGTAACCCCAGCACCAAAGAGGCAGAGACAGCAAAATCCATGTCTCAAAAAGTAGAGCGAAGGGCTTTTGAGGAAAGTTCCTGATATCGACCTTTGACCTCCACATACCCATGTATACACAAACACACATACACACATGTACATGAATACACATATACGAACACTTGCAGACACATACACAACACATATAGACATACAAACACACACAAAGAGAGAGATATTAAAGGATTGTTGTCTTCTTAATTGAAAACCAAATATTTCTATAGTTGCTTGCTTGATGGGGTAAAGAAAGCAATATATTTTTCCATGCTGATATTTGTACAAAATCTTGATGATTTGTTTTGGTACAAAACCTGCATCTGGAGGCTCAGCTGTTACAAGAGTCTCAATCTGATTATCTTTTCAATAACTCTCCATTATTTTCCGAGGCTCATCCATCTTCTTCAAAGGACAAAAGGCAGGTTAAATTAGCAGCGACGAGGATGAGTGCCGATGGCAGGACTCGTTTCTCCCCTGCTCTGGGACTGCGCCTTCCCTTGTTGATCCCTGCGTGCACAGGAAAGCGTGTATACACAGCGGTGTGCCGGTGCCTCAGAAAACTTGTTTGCAGTGTTTCCTCTTGGCTGGCATCTGGAGTCTTACTAGAAACAAAAGGTTTCTAACTATTCTGTAATGAATTAGGAGGAAAAAAAATCACTGTTCCTAAAGTCTTAGTGTAAGCAATATGGATCATGCCAAAAGCTTTCTTTCCTTATGGGAGGCTGGACTTTTGGTGTATACCAAATAAAATCTGACTACATGAATAAACCCTACTAGTACAATGGGCATAGAATTCCTAAGGAGTATTGTTGGTTGTGACATTTCACATGTATTGTCCTGACTCTTTACTGGGTAAATTGAGGCTGTCCCGTGTGACTTCAGTTGGAAAGCACTCTACAAACTTGCTCCTGGCTTCCCCTAATTTTGCCTCATGTTCCTTTTCTTTTCTCGAATCTTACTCTGCTTTCTTTTTATAATAACAAAGCTTAATGGTGCATGCAGTGGTATGCTGTGTTCTATAGCTACTCTATTAGTCAGTTCACAGTGCTATAACCAATAAACACCACCATTATTCTCACAGTTCTCGAGAATGAGAAGTCCAAGGCCAAGGTGCTGATAAATATGCTAAGGATCCATTCCGTGATGATTCAAGTGTCCTTCCTGATTTAAGAAAGAAAAACAGTGGTAGAAACAGATCATATCCCTGTGTATCCTGCTTACTAGCATTAATCTTATCATGAGCTAATATCCTCTCAAGTTCCTGGCATCAAAATACCATCACATTAAGATTAGGCTGCATTGCATGAGTCTGGGACAATACAAACACATAGTCCTATTTCCTAAAAATTCATTAGATCAAGATGGTCTTGCAGATCTCCTGGCAGAAATTGAGCTTATCCATTACATTTGTGTATTAATATTAATTAATTAATTAATTAATTACTGTGGTGATAGTTCCAGTTGCACAATAAATCTGTGCCAACTACTCACTTATCAATGTGGAAAAGTAAGCAAGTGAAGGCTTTACAGAAATACTGAACTCACTGGGAAGTAGACTTGGTCCTGAAGTCCACTTATCAACCAATGTTCTCACCTCCCATCACTGCCCAATGAGCAATGTTGTTCTTCTAGATATGAAGGGTTTTAATATCAATTTAGAACCACCTTAATAATTCAAGAAACTGCTGAGTATTTCCTATATCCCAATAAACCTCTCCATTTAAAAGACATAGCTATTCACCCAGGCAAATCACTTGATGTTTCTGTATCAAAGTACAGTGTATTTAAAGAGTGACACACCCACTTTAGTGTTGTGCACTTCAAGGTTCATTAGCCACTACTCAGATCCTTTATATACCCGACATGGTTGAATATTATATTATAGCAACAATATTAACTTTGCCTGCAATCATTTTGTTACCACGTCAATATCATTTTGAGATAATATCTCTATTTCATAAGAAGTTCAAATAGATCATCCACAAGAGCATTTTGTAAGAATTTTGAAGGTTTTTTTGTGGGAATTTGTAGAAGTTTAGCAAACAGGCTCTTTTAGGCCATCTCATATAGCACATAGGGTTCAAGGAAGCAAACAATAGCAATAATTCCATGGTCACTACTTGATAATAACTACTAAGCCTTCTATTTGATAGTCCTATTTACTATATCTTAAGTTACTACTTCCTCATTATAGGCATTTCAAATACCCTAAATGCCAGGCTCCATAGGGTCTAAGACTCAACTAAGTGGCCTTAACAATTCTGCACAGTACATAGGCAAAACTAAAATATTTCCCTAAATTCAGAATTGTTTTCTCACTACCTGAACCAAATTAGTCATCCCTATACACATTCCCCATTTTTAGTTGATATGATTTGGCAAATGTTGAAATCTTCTTAGTTTTATCACTCTGCTCTTCACAGTTCTGCTTGCTCTGGAGTAATAAGGTTGATGGAGTGAGACCTGAGAAAAGCTGGGTCATGAGGGAGATGACAGCAAACCGAAGAGAGAAAGGATGCTCTCTTCACAAGAGAAGATCAGGAGAGTGTTTGGAAGTCAGAAATGCCTTATGTCTTCCACCTCCCAAACTCTCCCCAGTTCTGTATTCCGATCTTAGGCTCCCACACTTTCATAAGCAATTCTCTAACTTCTGCGCAGAGTTTTAATGAGTCTTTAAATTCAAGCTATTTTTAAAAATCAACAACTTGCAAAAGCAGACTCAATCTACAAGTAAAATTCAGCTATTTTAAGGAGTCATAAAATTTGCTGGTCCTTTGACCATGCGTGCCTCAGCACAGGAATTTAGCAGCTTGAATGTGTCACTTTCTTTCTTTAAAAATGACACTTATCCCAAATAACAAGGCCTGTGTCCTCAATCCCAATGTTTTATGAGTTTTGTGTGTTGTTTGTGTGCACCTGTTGTTGTTGTTGCTGCTGCTGCTGCTGCTGTAATTTGCTGTATCAATGTCACATCACTCCCTCTTGGCTGTCCTCCAATCATTATGAAGCTTCTCGGAGTTATTGAAGGAATGTGCTGCCTTTTGGCTTCTAAGCAGTAATCTGTCACCCAACCTCTAGTCCTGGAGAGTCCTGCTGTCCTCATCATTAATAGAGAGCCTAACCCTGTGACCATACCTCCAGCATACAATGCCCAAAACTGAGCATGGCAATGCTAATGTCCTATCCACAGGCACTATCTCTGTGCTTTTAGCAGAGGTGTATCCTCTAGATCTTTATACATTACTCTGTATCTCCCCTTGCCAGGGAACCAAAAGCATTTCGTTATAATTGGTGTTGCTTATTCAGTCATAGAGTTTAAATCCTAGGTACCAAGAGACTTCTCTGAAGGTAGTGGACTTGGGCATACATGGCATTTATTACCTTCAAGATCCAGATCCAGATTCTCTTTAAGCTCTGGATAGTACATACTGGCTCACTCTAAAAATTTCTTTAGTATTAAGCACATTCTTCCTCGGTCAGGCCCCACAGGCCTACAGTCAATTTATGCTGATTTCCCACTAAACACCTGACAGCACAAAGCAGACAGATACCCATAGGTTTGTGAAGAAAATGTCTCTGAGCATCTTACAGCATGGGGCAATGAATCTTCCTTTCAAACTCCCCTCTGTTCTTTATCTCTTTACAACAAAACAATGGCTGCCAAAAGGCCATTAATGCCTGTTAAGTTATCCAATCCCAAATGATCATTCATAAATGTATAAACATATGCAGGGTGATGGTGGCACACGCCTTTAATCCCAGCACTCGGGAGGCAGAGGCAGGCAGATCTCTGTGAGTTCGAGACCAGCCTGGTCTACAGAGCTAGTTCCAGGACAGGCTCCAAAGCCACAGACCCTGTCTCGAAAAACCAAAAAAAAACAAAAAAACAAAACATGAACATCACTAATTGGATTCAGCAGGTTGTGTTTATATGGATGCATGTATGTATGCATGCATGTATGTATACATATTTGGGTGTAACAATAAAGAAGAAGTCCTGATATTGAAAGTGAATCAGGGAGACATAGGAGAGTTGGGGATATCATAGAAATGATGTAAATGCAGTACCCATGTATAAAATTCTAAAATAATTCTATATTGTATAAGATTGTTTTGGCTATCCTGGCTGTTTTGTTTTTCCATATAAAGTTGATTAATGTCCTCTCAATATCTGTGAAGAATTTCGATGGAATTTTAATGGGGATTGCATTGAATCTATAAATTGCCCTTGGTAGAATTGCCATTTTTACTATGTTGATCCTCCCAATCCAAGAGCATGGGAGATCCTTTCATTTTCTGGTATCCTCCTCAATTTCTTTCTTCAAGGACTTAAAGTTCTTGTTAAATAGATCCTTCACATCCTTGGTCAGAGTTACCCCAGGATATTTTATGCTATTTGTGGCTATCGTGAAAGGTGATGCTTCCCTGATTTCCCTCTCTGCTTCCTTATCCTTAGTGTATAGGAGGGCGACTGGTTTTTTGGAATTGTTCTTGTATCCTGCCACATTACTAAAGGTGTTTATCAGCTGTAGGAGTTCTTTGCTGGAGTTTTTGGGATAGCTTATGTACACTATCATATCATTTGCAAATAATGAAAGTTTAACTTCTTCCTTTTCAATTCGAATCCCTTTGATCCCCTTATGTTGTCTTATTGCTATTGCTAGAACTTCAAGCACTATATTGAAAAGGTATGGAGAGAGTGGACAGCCTTGTCGTGTTCCTGATTTTAGTGGGATGGCTTTGAGTTTCTCTCCATTTAATTTGATGTTAGCTGTCGGCTTGCTATAAATAGCTTTTATTATATTTAGGTATGACCCTTGGATCCCTAATCTCTCTAAGACCTTTATCATAAAGGGATGTTGAATTTTGTCAAATGCTTTTTCAGCATCTAATGAAATGATCATATGGTTTTTTTCTTTCAGTTTATTTATATGATGGATTACATTGATAGATTTGCGTATGTTGAACCAGCCCTGCATCCCTGGGATGAAGCCTACTTGATCATAATGGATAATTTTTCTAATGTGTTCTTGGATTCTGTTTGCCAGTATTTTATTGAGAATTTTTGCGTCGATATTCATGAGTGAGATAGGCCTGTAATTCTCTTTCTTGGTTGAGTCTTTGTGTGGTTTTGATATCAGGGTAACTGTGGCTTCATAAAAGGAATTTGGCAATGACTTTTCTGTTTCTATATTGTGAAATACATTAAGGAGTATAGGTATTAGGTCTTCTTGGAATAGATGTATGTCTTGTCCTTCCACTTACCTCAGATGACTTCTTTAAGGTACTTTAGGATTTCCTTATGCTACGGTTTTCTTTGAGTCTTTGTTTAAGCATGGTAACTGACTCATTTGAAAACTATGAATAAATTGTTTTGGTTCTCATTTGGGTATTTGACTGCTTTCACACCTTTGAAGCCCGAACTCATTTTGCCTGTCATTATACCTCTGGAGGCAAGATATGTCAAACTAAGGTGCATTGGTAAACTTGAATTACACATATTCTAAGCATCACCTGAAAACCACATTAATGGGAAGAGCCATCAACCCTGTTACTTAGAAAACAGATGGTCATTCCTGGAAAGCAACAGTCAGAATAGTCACCAAAAATAGACATTAAGCCCATTTCATGTCCCATTCAGTATCCTAAAACATCCTAGTCCAGGACACACACACACACAGTGTCAGAATGTGACCCTTTCCATACTTCTTTACAACATCTCATGTTATTCGAGCTCAGGTACTTCCAAGCATTCTGATGAGCGAGGATCTCATGCATCTGTTTTGTTTTTGTTCCCCCCCCTAAGTTTCAGGATATAAAGCATTCTTGAATAGGGCCCTTAACTTAGCACAGCAGATCTGTCTTGTCTCTAGAGGAGCAGAAGAGATGGCTTAGTAGTTAATTATTTCTCTTGCAGAAGACCTGGGTTTGATTTCTAACACTCAAATAGCAGTTGACCTAGGACTCCAGTTATGAGGGGTCAAGTCCCCTCTCACAGCCTATATGAGAACTGCAAACAGGGGAAGCACATTCATACATGCAAGTGAAATATGAATATACATAAAATCAAAAATAATATAAAATAAATGTCTCCTGAGCTCTTCAGCAGTAACTACTTATTTTCCTCTTCTTGTTCACCCATATTCAGGTCTACTCTAGTGGTTTACATTGCTTACTCAATTTTAGCCTCACCCTTCTGGTTAAGGGTCCTTATTTCCCCATTAGCTCTCGGGGAAAGAATCAATGCATTTAGCAGCAATTAGCCAACTCTACTGTCTTATTTTTTAACTTTCATTGATATTTTGCAGGATTTCACATCATGCATCACACTCATCCCCTTGTCCCCCACATCTGCCCTCCATCCTTTCAAACCCCCCCCCTAGAAAATGAAATAAAATTTAAAAGAAAAACATCTTGAAATTTTCAGGCAAATGGACAGATCTAGAAAACATCATATTGAGTGAGGTAACCCAGACCCAGAAAGACAAATATCATATGTATTCACTCATAAGTGTTTTTTTAAAAAAAAAGCAAAGAAAACCAGCCTAAAAATCAAAATCCCAGAGAACCTAGACAACAATGAGGACCCTAAGAGAGACATACATGAATCTAATCTACATGGGAAGTAGAAAAAGACAGGATCTCTTGAGTAAATTGGGAGCATGGGGACCATGGGAGATGGTTGAAAGTGAGAGGAGAGAAAGGGAGGGGAGCAGATAAAAAATGTATAGCTCAATAAAATCAATAAAAAACAGCATGAGAAAAACCAAAAACCAAATAAAGCAAACAAACAAAAACAAAAAGCAAAACAACAACAAAGAAAATAAACAACCAAAACAAAAACAAAAGTCAAAACAAAAAAGGGGAGAAGAATCTCATCGTGGAAGCAGTAGTGTGGCCCATTGACTTGCGTGTGTGAATGTAGGTATAAGCATTTCATAGTGCATGTGTGGAATTTGAAGATAATTTTAGGGGTTTGTGCTCACTTTCCATCATGTCTGAGACGTTCTCTTTTGTCATTGATCACTGCTTATGACAGACAAGCTGACCCACAGCTTCCAGGGAATTCCTGTCTCTGCCTCTCCTTTCACAAGACACACGGTGCTACACTTGGATATTATGTGGATTCCGGGGGCTCAAATTCAAACCTCATGTTTGTGTGGCAAGTACCATTGCCCTCTGACATATCTTCTCAGTCCTCATATCATCATGTACATCCTCTGTTAATTCTTAAATTCTGTTTACTCTACTTTCTGATTAACTAATTCACAAGAAACCAGTGAGCTCCTGGAAATTTTACTATTTTTACTACCAAAACATTACAATTTAATATATAGAATTTCAGAATTTCTGACTACTTACGGTGATTAATTTTCTTCATGATGGCCTTGTCTTGCAAAGTGGACTTAGGTAAGGTTGAGAATGAGTGAAGAAACTGTTAGAATTTTAACATCGGTGACACAAAAGCTACTTTGCTATCCTTTCTTTTGCAGCTAGGAAAAAGCTCCACTCAATTACCAACAAAGATGAGTGAGGATGTGGAGCATGTGTTACTGGAATGTGTGCTAGGCCTAGAACTGTTCCAGCTTCTAGCTGAATGCCAAACACAATGGCAAACAAGGTGGATTACATGTTATGTTTCAATAGAAGAATTGAACGATAACAAATTAAATAATGATGTAGAATGAAAACAAGAACCAAGAGAAGACAGTGGAGAAGAAAGCAAGAAAAAAAGAATAGGAGAAAGAAAGGTATGGCAAGGGAAAACAAGAAAGGAGAGCGGGAAGAAGGGGATACTTCCTAGTGAACACAGCATGATAAGATTCTCTCCCAGAGAGACAGCAAGGCAGATGCAAGCGGAGCCCAGGAATGAAGGCTCATTCCTGAACTTTCTCACCCCTTTCTAGTTAATCAGCCATGAGTGGTTGACATAAAACACACTCAAGGAGCAAGAAAAAAAAAATAAAAATGGACCATGAAGACATTTTAAATGCTAAATATCTTTAAACACAAGGGAAATGCGAAAAAAATCAAGTGTGAGATCCCATCTCGCATAGTTTAGAATATCTATTTTCAACAAAACAAATAAGAGTGAAAAAACAAATGTTGTCAAGGATGTATAGAGAAATAAACCCTTCTGTACTCCTTGTGAGTACATAAACTCATCCAGACACTGTGGAAATCGATACAGAGGTTTCCCCAAAACAAAAGATATTCTTACTGTAGGACCCAGGAGACCGCTGCTGGGTAGGCACACAGCTGTGATAGTTTGAATCTGAAATGCCTTAAGCAGTTTCATGCTTTTGGTGCCTGTCTCTAGTGGATAGTGTTATTTTTGTGAGGTTTAGGAACTGTAACATGATAAATACTTCTCTGGAGTAAAGGACTTTAGTGGTACACTGTTTCTGGCAGCTACCTCCTTGTCACTGCAATGGTAGGAGCATCAGACACGTGAACCTCCACTCCTTCCACCTTGTAGCCTTGAGCCAAACTAAACCAATCTTCCCTGCCCATTCCTTTTCTGTTCTTATATTAGGTATTTGGACACAGTTTAGTGTCTCTGTGGTGGCTAAATCTTTTAATATGGTTTGTAGGTCTCAAAGTTGGTTTGTTGGAAAAATGGTAAAGCATTTGGGGTTGTCCTACAGGGAACTCAGAGTACTAGAAAGAAACCTCACTGGTCATTCGGATGGAAGCTTCTAATGTGGTTAGAAATGTGGACAGTAAATAAATATGACTCAAACAGCGTCAAATGGGAACAAGGACTCTACAGTGAACTGAGTTAGAAATCATTCGTGCCATCCAAGAAATATTCTGGCAACATCCTGACTGAATTCTAAAACTCTGAGACTTAATTTGAAAGTAATAGACAAATTAATTTGATGGAGGAACTTTTAATTCAACTTAGTTAAGGTTGAGAATGAGTGAAGAAACTTTTAGAACTTTAATATCAGTGACGCAAAAGCTACTTTGCTATCCTTTCTTTTGAAGCTAGGAAAAGGCTCCACTCAGTTACCAACAAAGATGAATGAGGATGAAGAACGTGTGTTACTGGAATGTGTGCTAGGCCTAGAACTGTTCCAGCTTCTAGCTGAATGCCAAACACAATGGCAGAGCAGCTCTCATCTCAAAGGAAAAAAAGAGACAGTTTATCCTGGGGCCAAAGGTGAGTGACTATGGCTCAGAATCAGAGACTAGGTTTCCCAAAATGCCAGGTAGCACTTCTGTGAAGTTATTATTAAAAACAGAACAAAGAAGGTCAGTAATCCAGAAAGTTTTCAAATACATTGGTGGAAATGTCTGACACACAAGTTACAATGATTTGGAAGAGTCCTTGTAAGCCTTCAACACTACCTGATGACCATCTTAGCTTTAGAGTCAGTAGAAATTAGTTATTTGCTAAGTTAATAGATTTCAAAGATTTCACTTGATAGGTATAAGGAAGTTAGATAAGAGATGGGCAAAGAATGACCAGTAAAGGAGCTGAAATAGCTTAATAAGTTTAAATTACGCTTTGTAACTGAGCAATTTTTTT
>NC_022018.1:3351119-3354722 GCF_000317375.1 Microtus ochrogaster | reverse complement strand
TATTTAGTCAGAATGTTCAATGGGAGGTGTGACTTCAATGATGATAGACAACAATAATTCACTACCCAATGCATAAAGTCCAAAGGAAAACTGATTAACTCTCACAACAAAAAAAAAAAACACACTTGATACAGAGCTGCGTAACCTCATTGAATCATCACATAATAGATGAGTTACTGAAAAGCTATGCTCATTTCCTCATTAAATATACCATTCTCAACCTTTAGTGTGAGATAAAGAACAATTTTGAAAAAAGACAAAGACCTCACCCAAAAGCAAGAGTAGAATTACAAAATCTTCACTCAGATATTTTACAAGAATATTGTATCCATATTCTCTCATTTTTGAGCTGAAATTGCACATTCACACCTCGACTAGAGCTGCATTCATCCATGTGATAATTGCTGAACCTCTGCTGTTTGTCCATATCTCAGCAGAGTGCTGGGCACACAGCAGATGCTGTTGTTCCTTATGTGTGGAAGTAATAAATTCTCACTAAGTGTGTGCATATCTATCCTGAATGTGTGCTGATGGACTTAATCTTCTGTTAGCTGGTTTTCCATTACCCACCCGGGACAATCACCTTATTAGGTGAAAAAGTTCCTTCTGGCTCCCAGTTCTGAAGTTCCAGTCTTGACTCTTTTCTTTCCTGTCAAGAAGCAATATGCCACATGGGAAGTGTATGGCACATTCCTGCATGGCTGTAGAAGGAGCTACGGGCTGCGTTCCTGCCGCCCGGCCCCTGGCCGCCTGGCTAGCTTATGCCCCAAAATAACAACACACAAATTGTATTCTTTTAAACACTGCCTGGCCCATTAGTTCTAGCCTCTTAATCGCTAATTCTCACATCTTGCCTAACCCATATTTAGTAATCTGTGTAGCACCAGTCCTACCGGGAAAGATTCAGCATGTCTGACCTGGTGGCTTGCTTCATCGTGTCTGCCCTGGAGAGGAGAGGCATGGTGTCTGCCTCACTTCCTCTTCCTCCCAGCAATCTGTTCTGTTTACTCTACCCACCTATGTTCTAACCTATCAGACCAAGCAGTTTCTTAATTAATTAACCAATGAAAGCAACGGATATATGACACTCCCACATCACATGGCATCCAGAAAGCAAACAGAATAGAGCAAGAGATAATAATTCAACAGTTCCCTCAAAGGCCCACTCCAAATGACCACAAACCTACTAGGCACCACATTTTAAAGTCCCTGCCATCTCTTAAGAGCTCCAGCAAATGGAGGAACATGCCTCTAATACAGGTCTTGGTAGGATACAAACCAAATACAAACTAAACTAACCTGCTTTTAGAATCTTCATGCAACTCTGTTTAAGGGTGAAAGAATATAAACAGTGTTGGCTACAGTGGTCACATCTGTAGGTGATATTACAGGGTAGATGGTGAGTTGGTGTTTATCTTCCAAAATTTCCCCCAGGAGAGAATGTGAAAATGCAGGAGAGACATGACTGACATTTGAGATGAGTTGAGGTGGAGAGTGAGGGGGTATTTACTGAAATGCGTTTTATGTATGTATGACATTCTCAAAGAATAAATAAAAGCACATCAAAAATAATAAAAAAAATTCCCAAGCTGGAATTACAAATAAGACTCATTTGACTTATATGATCCTTTATTATATCAAGTATAAATAAATGCATTTGAAATTTAAAGTAAAAATATAAAGATTTATATTACCTGAGAAAATTTAAAGAAAAATCTGAAGTCAACCTCCATATAAAATGATGATTGTATCAACAAAGGGTTGGAGTATTAATAATGATTTCTGGCCCTACGGAGATACACATATGGCATCTAATGTATTTTTCAGTGATGAAATATAGTCTCAAAAATACAAATCAATCATAGGAAGAAAGTCTGGCCTCATCACCATCAAAGATACTACATAACTCATCTGTATCGGTTCAAACCTCCCTTTCTCTCTGTGAAATGAAAGCTGATATATTCAGTTATAACAATATGCCCAGGGCAGGATTTTCAAAAACTTTTGAAAGTTTTAGCTGCACTGAGTGACATAAATGGGACTCTGCACACAGAATGTGGATAGCTATTGATGCCAGGAATTCTCTACACTAAACAAAAAGGATCAGGGTTTTCAAAGGTGTGGATGCTTTGAAAATGTTCCTGAATAGAATTCATAGATACCTCCCTTCACAACAAAATGCTTTTTCTCTCTCATTTGTTTAACTCTTTAGCAGAAAACTCATACTCTGGTCCTTAGGATTGATGCCACCATGGGCATGAGTCTGTTTGAAAAGGGTCAGTATGCATACTGATTTCCCTGTTCGGTCCCTATCAGTCTAGGGTTTCTTTCCATCTATAAAATTAGGTTTGCATCTATTTGGAAGTAGCAGAGCTGTAATTGGTGCCTTCAGATCAATTTAGACCTCCCAGAAGGTAAAAGCCTGAGGAAAAGACACAAATACTGATTTTTCCAGTCTTAAAGCTCATGCGTGTTTATATATGGTCACTACACAACAAATCCTTGTATTGTGAGAAGCTCATGGTCATTATCAGAGTGCATTGCAATGGTCCTCATGTCTGGTCCCACTAGGACCGAGAAGGTGACTGAGGAGTGTGTGTGTGTGTGTGTGTGTGTGTGTGTGTGTGTGCATGTGTGCATGTGTGTGTGTATGTGTAAAGGAGGCTGTCTATACATATGTGGGAGTGTGTTTGGAGATCAGAGGTTACGTTGTTTGTCTTTCTCAATTGTTTTCCACCATATTTTTGAGACAGGACCCCTCATGGACCTGAAGCTATTGATTGGCTAGACTGGCCAGCAAACTCAAGTAGCCTTTGTCTACGTCTCCCCAGCACTGGATTACCAGATATGAGCTCTGGGTATCAAACTCAGGTCTTCAAGCTTACAGAGAAAGCACTTTTTCTACCAATCATCTCCCCAACCCCTAAGACCTTCTAGAACAATGTATCCACAATTCAGAGTTAGATAGCCCAGAAGAAAATAAGGTTACAACAAATGAATGATAGGGATCCCACAACTACAGACCAAGAGATAGATAAAAATGTTTATAATAGTTCAAAGCAAGGATATTAGTCCTTAAGAAAAGAAGCAGCCTGACTTTAGCTAGTCTTTCATAACCTCTGATATAACTGAAACTAAATGAAAAAAATTTTGCTTATGAAAACCACAGCTATTTAGAACTGAGTGTTTTAAGAGTTTCAAACAACTCAGAAGTACATGATGTGAAAGCAGTAGACAGGTGGTTGCATGGTACCGCACTGTCTTTACTGAGCATGAGCTGAGGGGTTCCAGAAGCATCCTCCAATAGCTAGAGGTCATGAGCAGCAGCTAGTAATTTATATGACAGAGTCACACTTCTGACTTATTGTATTTAGCTCAAAAAATATTTTCAATGTGTATGGAAAAAAATGAGCAGCCAAGCACAGCACTTCTACATCTAAAAATGTCTCTAAGGAAAAACTTGAAAAAAATTATGGAAGAATTTTATCCTAGATTTCTTAACATAGCAATACATGTGAAAAATTTAAGGAACACAATGTATTTATAAGAGTCATCACTGAGAAAAATCACGGCCAGGCATGGAAGTCCGTGCAGGAGAACTAT
>NC_022018.1:3349566-3350711 GCF_000317375.1 Microtus ochrogaster | reverse complement strand
ATACATACACAGAAAGGTCTAGAAGATAGTGCGTACCCTTTTGATCAGATCATGGTTGTTTTCCCAGGGAGGAAACTATAATTTAAAAAATAGTATTTTTACTCAGGTATGCATTGATGCTTAAAACAATGGCCATAAATCATTTTTATAATTAAAGGTCATTTTCACTTTAAAAATAGAACTACCTAAAATGTAATCAAAGCTAATGCATTGGTCAGGCTTCTGTTGCATTAATTTTTTCAAGTGAATTCTCACAATAACCAAAGAAATAGGTAATTTTTAAATCTCATTTTCTTTCTTTTTTATATTTTCTTTTCTTTTGTTTTTTTAAAAGAAAACAAACTATCTTTCTTCATTTTATATATCAATCCAAGTTCCCACTCCCTCCCTCCTCCCATCCCCTCTACCTACCCTCCCACCTTACCCCCCATCCACTCCTCAGAGAGGGTAGGGCATTTTGCTTTGGGAAAGGTCCAAAGCCCTCTCTACTATAGCTAGGCTGAGCAAGGTATCCATCCAAAGAGAGCAGCTTCCCAAAAAGCCAGTACATGGAGTAGAAATAAATCCTGGTGTTGCTACCAGCAGTGCAACAATCAGCTCCAGCCATACAACTGTCACCTACATTCTGAGGGACGAGTTTGTGTTGTAGGAGGCTGCTTCTTCATTTCCCAGCTGCCTGGACTCCCAAAATAATCACACAGAAACTATATTATTTAAATCACTGCTTGGCCAATCACTTAAGCATATTGCTAGCTAGCTCTTACATCTAGAATTAACCTATTTTCATAATTTTATATTTTACCATGAGCCTCATGGCCTACCAACAAGGTTCCAGCACGTCTGTCTCTGGTGGCGGCTCCATGGCTTCTCTCAATTCCACCTTCTTTCTTTCAGCATTCAATTTGGTTTTCCCTGCCTACCTCTACTCTACCCTCCCACGGGCCTAAAACAGTTTCTTTATTAACTGATGCTATTCACAGAATATAGAGGGGAATCTCACATCACCTCCCCTTTTCTGTTTAAATAAAAGGAAGGTTTTATCTTTAACATAGTAAATAAAATTACATATAACAAAACAGGTATCAAGTAAGAATAATAGTTACAATATTTATATCTACTTTATCTTTTATCATAACTAAGGAAAA
>NC_022018.1:3329106-3348076 GCF_000317375.1 Microtus ochrogaster | reverse complement strand
TTCCATCTGTATTTGTCTTTATTACATATCTGTAATCCTTTTCTGACCAGAAGTGCTTCTTAAAATGCTAACCCTTCTTATGAACTTAAGTGGCAGCATTGCTAGGGAAAATACTGCCTGCCTGCCTGCCTGCCTGCCTGCCTGCTTGCTCTACCCAGTTTAGAATGGTGGAGCTATTCACTGCCTCTGAGAGCCATGTACATTGCCCCATTTTTAGGCACAGAGAGGGTCTATGTTGCCATTAAGCAAGTTATAGCGCTCTGCTCACAAAATCCCATTTAAATGCTCCATAGACAAACCTCATCAAAGTTCGTACTGAAAGTTTGGCCCAGTAAGCTTCCATTTCAAAACAGCATGGCTTTTTTCTGCTATCACTGAATCAGTAAGACCGCTCTTAAAGGAGCTGCAGTGTACTGCCAGCAAGCAAAGCCCGGGTGGGGAAAAATGTGAATAAACTTTGTTTTTAAGTGTCTAGAATTTTTTTCCAACTCCTCTCAGGTTTTACGTGGATATAGTCAACCATGTTAGAGCACCAATTTGTAGTAAGGAGGCTGCTTCTTTGTTTTCCAGCTGCCCAGACTCCCAAAATAATCACACAGAAACTGTATTAATTGAAACACTGCTTGGCCAATTAATCTAACTTCTTATTGGCTGACTCTTACACCTTCATTTAACCCATCTCCATTAATCTGTGCATCACCACAAGGTCATGGCCTACCAGCAACGTTTCAAAGTGTCTGTCTCCGTCAGTGGTTCCATGACTTCTCCCAACTCTGCCTCCCTTCTTTCAACATTCAGTTTAGTTTTTCCCACCTAGCTGTACTCTACCCTATCACAGGCCTAAGACAGTTTCTTTATTAACCAATGGTATTCACAGCATACAGAGGGAATCCCACATCAAGTTTGGACCTATGCTGGTTCTTCCCTGTCCTGCTGGAGTTGGTGAGCTCCCATTAGCTCAGCTAAACAGTTTCAGTGGGTGTTCCCATCATGATCTTGACCTATTTACTCATTATTCTCACTTCTCCAACTCTTCAACTGGACTTTGGGAGTTCATCCCAGTGCTCTACTACAAGTATCTGCCTCTGTTTCCATCAGTTGCTGGATGAAGGTTCTATGGTGACATTTAAGATATTCATCAATCTGACTTCAGGGCAAGGCCAGTTTAAGCATTCTCTCCTCTATTGCTTAGCATCTTAGCTGGGGTCATCCTTGTGGATTCCTGGGAATTTCTCTAGTGCCAGGAGAATTGATTCTCTATAATGGTTCCCTCAACCAAAATATCTCTTTCATTGCTCTCATCTCTGTCCTTCCTCCATATCGACTATCCAGTTTCCTCAAGTTCTACTCCCCCCTCCCTTTATCCCCTCCTCTTCCTCTTTCATCTTCCTTTCTCCCCCCTCCCTCATGCTCCCAATTTTGTCAGGTGATCTTTTCTACTTCTCTTTTCCAGGTGGACCTAGGTATGTTTTTCTTACAGTTTACCTTGTTACTTAGTTTCTACAAAATCAGATTTGTTTAACTGTATTTTTTCCTCTTGTCATGTTTCCAAAACTCCCTATTTATGGAAAGTAATATATTCATCTTTGTCTTATCATGGGCATGTATGTGATATAGCAAATGGTCAAATGGTACCTGCTTATGTGTGCATATATGTGTATGTACTCACGCATGTGCATGTGGAGGCCAGGAGTCAATGGTAGATGCATTCCTCTTTTGCTTACCACCTTACTTTCTGAAGCTGGCACTTCCTGTCTGGTGAGAATGACTCTCAGGATGCTCTTGTCTCTACTTCCCAGCAATGGAGTTAGAGTTTTATACTGTCACATATGACTTTTTATGTAGTTTCTGGGACTTTAAACATGTCTTTTTGTGCTTACAGGACAAACACATTATGTGCTGAATCATCTCCCCTGCCCATCACTGGGTTTTGTTATTGTGTTTAGAAATCAGATGACTAAAGGCCTTCAGAGAACTGTAGGGGGAAAAACTTAGGAACTGGTATATGAAGAAAAAGCAGTGTGGTATGTAACAGTTGGAAATACCACACAAAAATGACAAATCTTTCTAATGCATAAGGTCATGTCAGGAAATACACATTTTCTAATAAACAAATTTTGAGTCCATACATTTGTGTTTGGAAATGTGTAATTAGGATTATGCCAATTTTGTTATTCAACAGATGTCTAAAACTCTCACCCTCATGTGACATGTAAAAGACCTGGAATTTTAGGCTCAGGGTCTAAGCCAGATAAATATATCAACAATGGAATATGTCAAATGCTGAGATTAAACCTTAGTGATGTGTAATCCTTGACATTTTCTTTCTACACACATTTTACCATTTGTTCTCTGGCAAACGTGCAGAGGTAAAACTAAGGGCAGAAAGAGTTAAGCACAAGACTTGCCTCATTATTACAAAACTGAACAAAATTCAGCACCAAAAACTTCAGGAGAAGAAGAAGATCCCAGTGAACAATAAATAATAAATTATTATTATTATCATTAGTTATCACTATTGGTCTTCTATTAAAACAAAGAAAGATATGTCTTGTCTTTCTCCCTTGGTTTACCATCTTGCTTTTCCCTGAACAATATTTTCTTTAGCTTTTTAAGTCTAAATGTTTGGAGATTTGACAATTATAGCTTTAAAATCTCCAGAGCAAGAAAACATAAGTTGAATATCTTGTAGGCTTAATGTGAGAAAGCATAGGCTTGATACACAAGACAGATTTAAAGAAAAAATTAAGCAAAGGAGAGTTGGACTGGCACAAGAAAACAATAGCTAAAATGAGTGACCAAAAGGCAGGCATTGCATCTGCATTGGAGGCCAAATAGTGATAATATTCTTCCAAGACAGTAAACTTAGGGAGGAAAACAATACTTAATATACTATTTCATTTATTATTTATGGCGATATGTAGGAATGTAGAGACATTATTTATGAAATAACCTAAAGGTATACACTTAGTAGAACTTCACAAGAAGACAAATACAGAGCAGCCAGTTAGAGATAAAATAATCCTGAACAATAAAAACGAAACTGTTGGAGGTCTCACTGATCCTAATTTCAAGTTGTACTACACAGCTATAATAATAAAAAGTGCATAATATTGGCATAAAAACAGACAACAGACATGTTGATAAATAGAATCAAACTAAAGACCCATATGTAAATTCACACACCTATGAAAACCAACATTTTATAAAGAATCCAAAAATACACAATTAAAAAGACAGCACCTTCAGCAAATGATGCTGATAAAACTGAGTGTCTGCATGTAGAAGAATGTAAATAGAATCATGCTTATTACCTTGTGTAAAACTCAAGTTCACAGTGCATCACTGACCTCAACATAAAACCAGACACCTTGAACCTAATAGAAGAGAAAGCGGGGAATAGTTTTGAATTCATTGGCACAGGAGAAGACTTCCTGAATAGAACACTGATAGTGCAGGCCTAAGATCAACAAAGTAATAAATGAGACCTCATGAAACTGAAAAACTTTGGTCAGGCAAAGGATCCCATTAATAGGACAAAACAGCAGCCTACAGAATAGGGAAATTTTTTTTACCAACTTCACATTCAATAAAGGACTAATATCCAAAATATAAAAAGAACTCTGATGGGGGAGAGTCTTCTGGCTTGTGTTAATTTCATTGGTTCAATAAAGAGACTGCCTTGGCCCTTTAATAGGACATAAAATTAGGTAGGCGGAGTAAACAGAACAATAGAGCATTACTCAGTTATTAAAAAATGCCATCATGAAATTTGCAGGCAAACTAATAGAACTAGAAAAAAAATCATCCTGAGTAAGGTAAACCAGATCTTGCAAGTTAAATATGGTAGGCATTCACTTACATGTGGATATTAGCCATTAGATAAATGATAACCAACCTACAAGAACCATAGAGCCAGAGAGGTTGGATATAGAGGAAGGGACTAGGGAAGAAACATGATGTCCTTGGGTGCAGGTAGGGACAGGAATGAGAGAATGAGGTAAGGAAGGAAAGAGGAAATAGGGTTACAAGGGAGGATGCTTGATGAAACAACTTGAATTGACAGGCATTTGAGGGTTGATATAGAAACCTAATGCAGTGGAAATTTCCTAAAATATTTGAAGGCAATCCCAATGAGGTCTCCTGATAATGGAAGATATGGAGTCCAACTTTGCCATCTGTTGTCACCAAACAATGCTTTAAGTAGTGGGATTAGGTTAGATTCAATTAAATTTCTGGTCAAGGGAATCCCATGGAAATCCTCAAACTAATGCTGTAGTTAGGACAATGGTTTTTTCCAGCTGATGGTGGTATACCTTTATTCCCAGCACTAGGAAGACAGAGGCAGAGGCAAGCAAATCTCTGTGAGCCTGAGGCCAGCCTGCTCTATAAGAGCTAGTTCCAGAACAGGCTCCAAACCTACAGAGAAACCCTATCTCTAAAAACAAAAAACAATGGATTTCTCTCTGCAAACTGACAACAGGGCCCGTTTGTGGAGCATAATACCCATACAACTCACTGAACTTGCAGAAGTAGAGCTGGTGCCTACATGGAGTCTTCACCCCTATGTTCTAGTGTCTTTGTTACAGGAGGACACTCTGAAGGTTACCAAAAGAGAAAGGTAAACACCAGCCCAGCCCAGCCCAAATCATTTGGCCTACATGCTAGATATGCTAGAGCAACAGTGTCACAGAACTTATGGGAGTGGCCAACCAATGTCTGATTTGACTTTAGGCTCACTACACAAAAAGAAACCAATAGCTGGCACTGCTTGAGTAACCAAAAACCAGAGACTGAATAGCCCAGAGAACTAGGATAAAGCAAATGCTACTAATCAAAAAAAGTCAGCAATAAAATGATTCCTGATAATATTCTGCTGTACTTATACATCAGTGCTTTATTCAATAATTACCAGAGATGTTTACTCCTACAGCAGATGGAAACAGATGCAGAGATCCACAGCAAGACACCATACACACACACACACACACACACACACACACACACACACACACGAGACGGGGGAAATAGATATAAGGAGGGAGGGGGAAAGAAAGAGTATGTGGGTGTGTACTTGTAACACACAGCTCTAAATGAAATGTCTCTATCAAATACCTATCCTCAGAGTTCAGGGAACCCTGCAGAAGAGAAGAAAAAAACATTTGAGAGACAGAGGGGATAGAAGACACCATGATAACAGAGCCCTCTAAATCAACTAAGCAAGGTTCAAATAATTTCACATAAACCTTGAAGTATCAAGCATAGGACTTCCATGGGTCTGTACCAGGTCCTCTAAATATACATTATATCTTTCAGCTTAGTAATTTTATGGAACTCCTGAGTTTGTGAATGACTGAGTCTAGCATTCTTTTGCCTACTCTTGGCACTCCTTTCCTTCTGTCGGGTTGCCATGTCCAGCCTCAATGTGATGCTTTTTGCTTTAGCCTGTTCTTTTTTAATGAGAAACAGAATGGCAGTGGATCTGGAGAGGAGGGAAGAACTGGGATGAGTTGGGGGAAAGGGACTGTAATAAAAGAATCTATTTTCAATGAGAGGAAAAAATGAAAAAAAGACTACAGCAGATGATTGTTATGGGCAAGTCTGCAATCTATTGATATACAATGTGTTTGTAAGTCTCTTTTTATGGGAGAACCCTTATTGTACGGGGTATTTTACAGGAAAAAAAATGATGGTTTAATTGTCCACTCTCCTTCATGGAAGAACTATGCAGGATCAAGGAAAACTGAAATCAGAAAATAGAAAATTTATATCAGCAGAAAGGTGCTAAAACTGGCCTCAACAAAAATACTTCTTCCCAAAGTAGGGGCATGGGAAGGCATACAAATAAAGAATATGAAGACACATAAAAATAACAAGACAGAAACCATAAGACAGTACCGGGAGGATATTCCAGGGATTACTGAAATCCTGAAAATCGCCCACCCATGTTTATTTTTCCACAGATTTTATGCCCAACAAAAACAAAAAACGGGGAAAGGTAACAAAAGACTTTGTTAACATGATACAAAGGGTAACTCACATAGTCGATGGCCTTATCAGTCTGAGATGTCAAATCATTAGCATTCCGTTGTCTAGGTAGCTGAGGGGCCCTAAGTCACCTACACTGAAGACCACCCTTCCCTAGGTGACTTCATAGTTACAAAATAAAGGAGCAGAAGTATGTTTGTATATTCTGACCACCTGTCAGGATGACTCTGAGCTATCGTAACTTCAAAGGAGTCAGACAACCACCTCCTAACTCAGGAGTGCAATTAAACCTGTTAATCTTCAAAACGCTCTGACCATCAGACAAGATGAAAATGGCCTGCATTTTGGCCTTCACAGTTCCTCCCTTTTTATTAATTTTAATAAAACCTGTGCTTCTGCAGCAGGACAGATGATCACATCTGCCTTAGGTGAACACTTCCCCATTTCCCAGACTTACTTGTCTTTGGAACATGCATTCCAATTATGCAAGGCCATGCTTAGTGAGAAAGGATCAAATCTGTCACTGATTGCCGACCTCTCTGTAAACAAAGGGGAGAAAAATACTTTGGGGCTCTGTGTCTTGGAGCCAAACTTTTTGTCAAGAGAGTTCATCTGCAATTAGATAATGTTTTATCAATAATCATGCTCCTAATGGCTACAGTCTCCTAACTAAAGAAGAGGAGATCACCAGGGTTGGGAATGTCCTTTTCAGTTGGTATAGAGCACTTCTTAACAATTTTTTACTGTATAGAAATCTAAATTCCTTATCAAATATGTTAAATCCAAGTACTCATAGGAAATGTCAAACTTTTCTTAATATCTTATAGGAAAGTAAAGCAGTTACAAAATTGCCTGGTCAATACCATACTTCTAGAATGGAAATTAACAGTAAACCCACAATTTGTCAAATCACAAATTAAATCATTTCTAATCAAAAGCTAAGAAAAGTTCTTCTGACGGGTGAGAGTCCAATGCCATTGATGACTTTAAGTAACTGTCCCAGTCTCTAGCAGCACTAAAACCCTTAGGCTACCCTCCTCATATTTGAAGAGGGGTTTCACACTCCTTGTAATGAGCCCTTTTTTTCCCTGAAAGGAAAGTTTATGTCTCAGTTCTCAGGTCCCATATTTTAACAGCAGATTGAATACCATACTGTCAGAATGAGTTCTGTGTCACATAGGGTAAAACACTCAAATGTTCAGTCTGCATTTCTGGTCTGGCTCCAAAGTAAGCAGGAATCACTAGGTCTGGAAGTCTGCATAGCAAGTCCATCAAGAGGCTGGAAATCACCAGTCATTGCTACCATCTTCTTTCCCCTGTCAGACTGCAGCAAGTTGTTGTTCGTCAGGAACATTGATTCAGGTATCCCTTTCCTTAGCCTGCAGCATGGTGGTACAAGAAAATCAGGATCAGCAACAGCTGTAGTGTCATCAGGGCTGGTACTCCTCTGTGGGGGTGCTAGCAGCTAGAATGTCATTGGGGTTGGCAGTCCTTTGCTGTCCATGCAGTCATTTTTTCCAGCTTTATTTTCTTCCTGTGAAAAAAGCACAAACACATCCTTGACCCCAGATTAATACAGGTTCGGGTCTTTTCCATAATCCAACGCAAGGGCTTTTTCACCTTGCCTTATCAAAAATTGCCTTACTGCCATTATGCCAAAATCTGTCTGCAGCAGATTGTTCATGGGCACCCATAAAAGTGTATAACTTAAGGCATTATATGACAACTCTAACTCTTCTGTTTTTATCCATTTAAGTTGTTTTCTAGGAGCCCTGGGCATGCTTCACAATTCCTTTACACCATTAACAACATATGCAGCTCTTCCATTGGAAGAACCATCTGTAAAATTTAGTATAATATCCTTTAAGGGATCTTTTACTACAACCTTAGGAAAAATAAAGGAACACAATTGTGTGAATTGCAGCAATGATCAGCTCTGAAAAGATTATTAATCTGGCCTTTAAAGTAAGTAAATGCAATTGTCCAAGAATCACTATTTTGAAAGAAAAAAATCAATTTGTTGTTTAGTGTAAGGAACATTGATCATAGCCAGTTCTTTGCCAATGTATCTCCTAGATTCCATACTGTTCTTTTGTGATAAACAAGCTATCGCTTCAAAATAATGATTTAACACCTTAACTGGTGAAAACAAAAAGGTACAGTCATAGAAGTGGACTATTTTGGCATAATACTGCTGTAGGAGTAAGTTTTGTTGGTAATATGTATGATTGGCAAGGCAGATCACAATTAATATAATGCACTTGCTGTTTCTGTAACATGATCTACCTGCTTGAGTACCTGTCTGGCAGCTTCTGTAAGCTGTCTACTGGAATTTGGATCATTGCTCTCTTTAACAATTTTACTTACTGGCTCAAGGTCTCCCATAAGAATA
This sequence comes from Microtus ochrogaster, assembly GCF_000317375.1. Lineage (NCBI taxonomy): Eukaryota > Metazoa > Chordata > Mammalia > Rodentia > Cricetidae > Microtus > Microtus ochrogaster. The sequence continues at coordinate 3,339,696 of NC_022018.1, read as the reverse complement.
TTATAATTAAGGTTTTAGCCACTGTATATCTTGTTAAAAGTTTGTAAGCTATCTTTCTAATCCAAGTTACAGTTCAGTCTAGCTGACAGAAAAATGGAAAAAAGAAAGCATATTCAACAAATGGTGCTGGCATAACTGGATATCAACATACAGAAGAATGAAAATAGATACAGAGCCATCACTATGTGCAAAACTCAAGTCCAAATGGATCAAAGACCTCAACATAAAACCAACTACACTGAACCTCAAAGCAGAGAAAGTAGGAAGTACACTTGAACTCATTGACATAGGAGACAACTTTCTAAATATAACCCAGAGGTCCAGATACTGAGAGAAACAATTAATAAATGGGAGCTTCTGAAACTGAGAAGCTTCTCTAAAGCAAAGGACATGATCATTCCAAGACAAAATGACAGCCTACAGAATGGGAAGAGATCTTCACTAACCCCACATCAGACAAAGGGCTGATCTCCAAAATATACAAAGAACTCAAGAAATTGGTCATCAAAAGAACAAATAATACAATAAAAAAGCAAACAAAACAATGACAAAAATAGAAAACCGGCCAGGCATGTACAATCCTTGATACTGTGACAAAACGTTGTTATGTACGATAGCCACACTGGTCACAAAACAATGACAAGAAATCCATCACATTTTAAATAAAGTCACATTTTTGTGATAGACAGTATCCATAAGTACCTTCAGCTGTGGACAGCAAGTGTTGGCACTTAAGAGATCTATAGGATAAACTGATAAGTGTCAGCTTCAGTTTTCAAGCTATAAAACAGAATTCACAGCTAGAAGATGGTGGAGGGGTAGGAATTCCCTGCTGTGTCCTGTAGTGTTCAGAATCTAGAAAAAGTATAATCCAAGAGCAGTGGAGAGCAAACAGCTGGAGATAATGAATGAAGGCTGGAAGACTGTGGGGTTTGAGAATTAAATTCAAGAGTGGAATGAGGAGACTTACCAGGGAAGTCAGCTGAAGCTGAGAGTCATAGCATGGTCACTGGATAAACATGTGATGTAGAGCTGATTGGCGGCTTTGTCAAGAGCACACACTGCAGAATCCGTGTGTGAAGTTCAAGCCCAAAAGAGAAGAAAGCAGTTTAGGGAAACAAGTTTTTCCAAGAGTTTTTTCTCAGTGGGAGCAAAAAATAAAGAGATGGAACACTAAATGAAGACAGAGGAAAAAAAGTATGAGTGAATGGTGCAGGTCCTTTTTAGAAACTTATTTTTAATTTTGTGCAGAGGCAGGGATGTATGTTCACTTGAGTACAGTGCCTGCAGAAGTCAGAAGGAGGCAACAAATTTCCTGAAGCTGGAGTTACAGACAGTTGGGATCCAGCCAACCCTGGTAGTAAGAACCAAACTTGGGAACTCGGCAAGTGGAATATCAGCTCTTAACCACTGAGCCCTTTTCCATCCTGAGCAGAATCTTTTAAGATGTTGCATCATGTCTGTGTATTTGGGAGAAAATTCGGGGAAAGAAAAACGTGAATGCAAAGGAAGAGATAATCCTGGAAGGTCATCCTTATGTGACTGCCCATGTATTCTCGTGCCCACGAGAGGAAGCACAGGCAGCTTACCACATTCTCTGGTGACAAGGCTGAGTACAAAGAGACCGTTTTAGGCAGGGAACGGGCATTTAAAGACTTGCTCTCTGGATTGTTTTAATTTTCGTAGAGGTATAAAGAACAAAGCAAGTGGTAACCTGCACATGAACCCCGAAGAGAAGGGACAGAAAGCTTGCAGTGAAAAGTTGGATGGAACAGTTACAGGACAGGAGGGAAGAAGATGGGTATCACACACAGTCAATGGACGGTGGCATACATCAACAGTCCACAAGAGTTGAAGCAAAGCTTTAAGAGAAGAATGAAGTAGAAATTCTAATTGTGACCAGCTTTGAACCGTGTGATCTACACAAATAAGTTATCATTACTGTACATGTCAATAAAATAGAGATTATGTATTTTCACATAATATAGAATAGATACTATGTATACATACATTAGTCTCCACATATTGTACTCATTGTGTCATTCCTCATACAAGCGCAAATGTATGTATCACATTCAAAATGGAACATGAAACAGGGTTTAACATGCAGTGGCTATTATCTATATTAGTATTAGTGCTTATGAATTTAAATATAAGATAAACTCAAAAGATTATCATTTATCAAGGTTGCTTAACTCCTTTTGGTCACCTAAAAGTTAGCAAATACAATTCACTTTATAAAGTATTTTTCAGATATCAGATTGGATCATCTAAAATTGATTCTACTCAATTGTTGGGCTTACAAACTATGTAAATACAGTTCTGTTTATTATGCCCCAATATTGCTGAGGGACCCAGGCCCTAAATAGCATTTCTATGGTGCTTTGCTGGCTTCTTTAGAGACCACAATTCAGCTGTCTCCTAGCTTTCGCATGGCTTTCTTTGTGTCTTTTCTCATGTGTTTTCTAGCACTTTATGATGTTCAAACAGGCGTGAAAAAAAAAGTTCCGAAAACTTTCTTTAAAAGAAAAAAAAAATCTTTGGCAGAGAATATTTTTTCTTAACTGAAGAAAGAAGCATCTAAGTTAGTCAGGAGAGGAATGAGCAATGAACTGTCAGGAGCTGAGAGGAAAGTGATGGATCCACTGCTGAGAAAGATCAATGGTGCCCCGGAGGGAGAGAGGGAACACAGCCCAGACCACCCCCCAGGCCTGCCTGAACCAGAGATTTCCCTGAAAAATGAGCCATGAGCTGCAGGCTCAACAATGAACCTCAGAGAGGCAAAGGCCTGAAAACAAACAAACCAAAACCCTGACACATTCAACTCTCAGCTAAAAAATAAATAAATAAATAAATAAAACAAAACAACAACAAAGAAAATCCCTCTCAAATCTGTGGCAAAAGGACTTGCATAGTTTCCCAGCAATTCCTGATGTGGTAGGGCATGTAAAATCACATCTTCTTTCCAGCCCCAAATCTCCACATGCTGCAGCTCCTCCATTCAGTTGCGGTTAAAGGGCTGATTAAAAATGAACCTAGACTCTGGGGAACAGGTTTATGTACTTACTGGATAAAATAATTTACTTTTTAAAGCACAGGTACAATTTCTGAAGAGTGAAAATACCATTTAAATTCAACCCACCTCTTGCACTGTCAGGGAGCCTGCATGCACAATAACGCTTATGCTACCACCTTCCAAGCAAAGAGCACAGAGCCAGAGCAGGCAGACTACAGAGCTGGGCTCTGAGCTCACCGGTAGCATTTCAGAAGCATTATCAAGTTAAAAACATGCAAGCTTCTGCCTCTGTGTACATAGGGACAATTTCATATTCTAATTTAAAACAGCAAAGAGACGCGCTGTTTCCAAAATTTACATAAACTACTTCATTTCGAAGTTGAGGTCCTAAGATGCTCAATGTAATCTACAGGATTTCTACACATTTTAATTGCCAAATTCAAATGGGAAGAACTATATTAATAAAAAGCCAAGCAGTTGCAGTAACCCTTGGCTTAATCCATATTTAACAAGTATTGGCAGGCACTTTTATATTAAGAAGGCAATAATCAGACACCATCTGCTGCCAGTTAAATGAAATTAATTCAATTGTTAAATTGCAAATGTAAGGATTGAGTTATAAATGTGTTTGATTAAAACTGACCATGGGAAGATTTTTCTTTTTGGTAGTGTCTATTGTACTCATTTTGAACTCTTTTGAAGCAAAATGCCCCAGTCTCTCTGCTTCCTCCTTCATCATGTTTTGCTATGTCAGTGTGTCTACACTCTTGCCAGAGAATGAATAAACTGAGAAGTAGCACACACATGCATGCACACGCATACACACACATGCATGCACGCATGCAGACATACATGTGTGCATACACATGCACACAAGCATATACATGCTTGTACACATGCGCCTGTGAGACTCCAAGGTTAAAACCGCTAATACCATTCATTGTCCTGGCTCATTTTCAAACAAGAAGTGACTATATGAATCACTACCCCATGCTAATTGTAACATACACTTGTCAGACTCATGAATTTGACAGCTGAGTACTGTATAATCAATTAAATTAATATTCATAAGTTTTTTAATTTATTCCTTTATTAGTCAATATATAAAAATTTATTCTGAATCAATTTATAAAAATGTCTAAGACTATTAGTTACACATTACAGATATTCATTGATACCTAATGAAGCACAATTAATAAAAATTCAGGGTCATAAATTGTGGTTACACCAGAAGATGCAAAAAGTAAAACAGCCAGTCACTGGCTTTTATCTGGATCTCAGTCTGAAAATGGCGATCCTGCCTCCAGGAATCTCAGAATGAGACTGAGTCTGAGAGCTGTCTCCTCCTATTTTATATTGCTCTCTAGAGTTGAGATTAAGAGTGTGCACCACTGGGATTAAGATGAATGTTATACTGGGATTAAAAATGTACATTATTGTGGCTAAAGGGATTAAAGGTATGCCAAATACAAAGAAAGTAGGAAGATAAAATCAGATCTCAACAAAAAAACCTAACTATGGACAATTGATGGAAAATTTGCAAATAACGTGGCAGAAAAGGAGATGATTACAAATAAATTATCCTTCAGAGTTCTTGAGATTATCCATTGTCAGAAGCCAGCACCACATTTTAGAAATAAAACAATTATTTAAAGTTCTCAGTATCCCAGAGCACCTTAGCCTCTACTCCTCATCCTGGTAACGTCTTCCACTCCCTCTATAGAGGGAGATGTAGGATTGGCCTCTGAAAAGTCCTAGATATTCCCAATTGCTCCCAACTAGATTGGTCATCAGTGATTGGATAGTCAAAGGTCACTAATATTTAAAGAAGGTTCTAAGCTTTGTCTAAATTTCTCTCATCAGAATTACCTCTTCTCTTCCTGGCTGTGTGCCATGAGCCAGGAGTTTGTGCTCTAAGGGGTGTTCTGCCGGCTTTCAGGTGCCTGGGATGAGTAAGGAGCTACAGCAGAAGATGCAGGTCAACAGTAAAGCCTCTCTCCTTGCTCTGGCATAGGTTAGCAAGGCTGCATCTCTTTAGTAAGCAATGTAGTAACAATTTACAAACAGTTGTTGGTAACTATGAGCTAACCCTCTCTTCTGGTGGCTATTATTATTAGTGTTGCTCCCAATACCATTCATTTAGTTCCTTTCCCATTCCTGGTCACTGAAACTCTTCATTTCTGCTGATTTCTATTTTCTCACAAGTCTTCCCGTTGACCTAACACTGCAAACAGACAGACTCTCTTAGGAAACCTGCCTAGGTCTTTGCTTAATGTGACTATTATTACCTACCTGCCCAGACTGATGCATTCTCTGACTAGAGACAGATCAAAAAGGCAGAAAAGAGTCATATGAGAAGAATTACGAAAACTGTGAAAAAATATATTAAATCTAACAGACTTCAGAAAGAAGAGAAAGCTAGAGAATCAAGAAAACACTTAAACATTAAAAGTTTAATTCCTTAAAATAAAATCTAATAGAGATGATAGAAACCAGAGCATAAGAACCTTCTAGAAAATAAATGAGAATGACAAAAGTTAGTGACATGGAAAGAAGAAAAATAAAGAAAATTGAGAACAAATCCAGGACATCCAGCCTCTCCCTCATAGATATCCCAAAGAGAGAACACTCAGGGGAAGGAACAAATCATTAGAGAAATGCGTGCAGACATTAATTTAAAGGTTTTCATCTGAACACACAGACCTGCAGACCACAAGGACTCCAATGGAGCCAGAACATCATTGTGAAATTTCAGTACCTGGAAATTTTCTAGATTAAATAAACAAGGGTGAAGAAAACTAGTGATCCATTCAGTGTGGTAAGTAATTTACAGTGTATGATCTTTAGGTCAAAAATTGTTTTCCAGGAGCTTCCGTGTCAGAAGAACATGAAAGAAAGTCAAAAGAAATGGCTATCCAGTGTGCTGAGGAAGCAACTGAGGCAATAAGCCATGATAAGCTTCCCCAGGAAAGCTGGTAGATAAGGGGGAACCTGGAATAAGAGCAGAAATTGAGAATATTCCCAAGGGGGAAATGGAAGATATCAAATGCCACAGCTAACCTCACTTGAATATCTAGGTCCTTCACCCAAAAGCATTAAATGATAATTGTTTCATGGGATTTAAAGTAGGTACAATACATCGTTTCCATTTTTACGGAATAAGCCTTGTGACCTCTAAAGGCCCTACCCTCCCAGATGAAGATGTTCTTTTGAGGTGAGGTTTTAAGAGGTAACTGGGTTCAGATGAGGTTACAAAGGTAAGGCATTCATGGAAAGATCACTCCTTAGGAAGAGATCAGAGTTCTTCCTCCTTCCCTTCTCTCCCATTAATGTAAGGGCATAGCAAAGAGAGCAGCTATCTACAATCTAGGAAGAAGATAGGAAGAATGAGAGGAACTTAATCCAAAGCGAACCAGTCAGCAACTTTGAAAGGCTCAGGAAATGCATCATTACTTTCATAATTATGAAAGTTATCACCTTATCACAAAGTTACCTAGCCAATGACTAGTTGATGGAAGAAACACATTCAATTTCTTCTTCCGTATCTTTGTTCTTCATTCTTCTGGGGAAAAACTCCCACCAACAATTTGCTGGCTTAATCTTTTTGGATATTTAGATCTCTGTTTATCACTGGGAATATTCTTCATTTAGTGAGACTATAAATAGGATCTTTATTCAGCTTAAAGTGTAATTTTACAAAGTATGTGGTGGTGGTGGTGGTAGTGGTGGTGGTTGTGGCATCATCAGCACCGGTAGTGTCAATGGCTATGGTAGAGTGGTGGCAGTGGTGTAATTCTATTGTTAAGCATCAAACGTAAAACCTCACCCTCATACCTGTCATTTTCTGAGCCTTTAAAAGGACTACACAAGCATTATTTCACCCAGTTTGTACAGCACTCTGTAAATGGAGTATGATTCTCTGATTTCCAATCAAAGATATGACACTGTCACAGAGAGGTTTAGTCACGTCAAAGATTATAAAATCCAACCATGTCATTAGACGGCAACCCCTGCTCCTCTCTGGGATTCTACATATTTTGGGATTGTTCACTTGTTTTGTGGTCCTATCTTACCTTAAATATAATTTCAAAGTAATGTTTTACTTAATTATAATAAAATGACACAGACCGGGTGGCTTAAATCAGGACTCAGCAAGTTCTATTGCTGAGCTACATTCCCTAGTCTCATGGGCACCAGCATCTTTAGGAACTAGTCACAACAAGTACTTTTTTTTGATTTGTTTAATTATTACCTATCTCTGTAGCAAGCTTTCTCAAACTGTCATCTATAAAATCATGACATGGAGACTTATTATTAATTATGATTGCTCAGCTTTATATGTATCCCACTAGCTCTCATAACTTATTTTAACCTGTTTCTTTTCATCGACATTTATGCCTCAAAGTCTTTTTACCCTTCTTTCATTCTGTATGTCTTACTTTTCCTGCTTCTTTCTGGTCTGACTGGCTGGCAGCTGTATGGCTGGTCAAGGCATCTCCCTCTTTTTTTTCCCTCATTCTCTCTTCTCTCTTGAGCCTAGATTCCTCCTACTACTTATTCTTTCTTCCCACCAGCCCCACCTATCTCTCCTCTGCCCAGTTATTGACCATTATTCTGTTTATTACTCAGGTGCCTTAGGCAGACAAGTTAAAACAGCAATGCACCTTTATATCATTAAACAAAGGCAGCATAAACAAAGGTAACATACATTTACATAGTTAAAGTAATATTCCACAACATGAACAAATATAACACATCTTTACTTAATAATATTCCACAGTGTATCTCTTCTGTTCTAAGTTGCTTTCATTACTCTGATAAGCATCATGAGCAAAAGAAACTTATAGAAGAAAGGGTTTATAAGGCTCAATGGCTGTGGTTCATAAGTAAGGGGAGCTAAGGTAGGAAGTCAACACAGGAGAAAGGAACTGAAGCAGTGACCTTGGAAGAACACAACTTATAGACTTGCTCTCCATGGCTCGGTTGCCTTGGTTTCTTAACAAGCTCAGGACCACCCACCCAGGCATGGTACCACCCCAGCAGGCTGGCCCTTCCAAGTGAATCAAGCAAGCAAATACCCCCACAGTAATGTCCAAAGACCAAACTGGGGTAACAATTCCTCAATAGAGGTTCTTTCAAGAGGATTCCGGTTTGTGACAAGTTGAAAAAAACTAAGCAGCACACCCTCCTAATAAACAACTCCCAGACTCAAGATATTCCTTTACCTAGTGCCTCATTCTAAGATCCAGGGAAAAAATACTATCCATCATCCAGCTGAAAAACATTTGGACAAATGAATGAAAAAATTCTACTGGATTTTAAAAGTATAAGTAAAATACATAGAATTGAATTGTTTCATAGCAAAATTTGCATCTATGTGGACTGTAATCTGCGGAGTTCACCTAAGGAGAAGAATATTCTGTCTGGGAATCATGTGCCCTCAAATATACTAGCTGTTCCCAAGCAACATTAAAATGTGTCTTGATAATGACAGATGGTTCACCACCTTGAAACTTTTTCATCTCACCTAGTAGTTTCTAACCAGGGACAATATGACCCCTTTGGGCATATTTTTTCATTATATTTTGTTTTGGCTGTAGGTTATTTTTAACAAATATATAAAATGAATAGTATCTGGAGAGTTTGGTTGGCACATGGGCCTGAGAATGAGAGATTCTAGATGTTCTGAAATGAACTGAGAAAATCCTTCACAATGAAGAATATCACCAAGTAAAAGGCAGTTTATAGCAGAGGCACTACAGGGCTTGTCTTCGGGGCATACTCTGCGGGGAGTCTGAGAGCATGGACTCCCATTCTGAAACAACCGTATCTGCTTATTGTCTAGCTAGGGATTCTCTTTCCTCTGGTTCTAAGTCTACATTCAAATGAGAAATATTTCCTTTCCTACTACTGATCATTTGTTGCTTAAGAAACACCTTCCTGTTTAAAATCTGATGCTTTTAAGTACACATTATGTAATGACTACCTGACAAATCAGGTTTCCCCATATCAACTGACCTCCGAAGTAGTAAAGATGACAAAATAGATAACTTAATTTCTTAAATAAGCTTTTGAAACAAATAGAGTAAATCAGTACAAATCCAGGTTGGTAGCACTAGGGCAGATGTAGACAGAAGTAAGAGGCAAAAGAAGTACCTACTTTCATTCAATATATATTTTGTATTTATCTCTTGAGCATGTATGTGAACTAGAATAGGAACATATGTGATACAATCATAAATGAGATTTGATCATTGTATTAAAAGCCACTAAGAGACATAGGCCCCTCACTACTCTACATACTACACTAAACAATTTCTTCATTTAGTCTATTTCTCTGATAGTGTTTTCAGAGTAAACAGCAACTTGTAGTGAGAACAGAATTCAGGTTTTCTAACTATCCACACTATCCAGTATTATAAATACACCCTTTTTTTTAATCTAAAAACTCTTTGAAAGACATCTAGTCCATTGCAATAGACTCAAGTTTTTAAATTTTGAGTTTTCTCAACATTGAGATACAGCTGTTGGATACACAGTATTCACCCAGGTTTCTCTGGTCCTGAAGAAAAAGAGAATTAAAGAATTACTAAGGCCATGTCTCAAACCTAAGTGTCAGCTGTCTCCTGGGCTTCTGGAATTGAAGACCAGCATGCGTGAAATTGAGAATCATGAATGTTATCTTGAAATTAAGATAAATCGTCAATCTATTCATACTTGACAAAAAGAAATAGCCATTAAAGTATAGAAGAGCACAGAATACAGTTTGAGAAATATAACAGACAGCATGTCATCACACATGCTTGGAGGAAAAATGACCTTGGTAGTGCTATCCAAAAACAAATACTTAAGTGGTTAAAAAAAAAATGTCTTTTAACCAAGGGAAAATGAAACATTATATGAAGAAGTAAAAAACTTGAAAAATAAAGATCAAGTTCAAGGGGTGACATTTCTTTTAGCTGGACTAGAGAGTGGATGAATTTGAAGCTAAATATAAAGGTGTAACTTACTACTTTGCAGCATTTATTCCAGAGACTTGTGTCAGAGCTTTAAGGATCCATTAACTTCAATACCCATAGATAAGCAGAAAGTCTGTTCTGCCTGCTTTTAGAAATACTCAAACCTAGGCTCCCACAAAGCCAGTACTGTGTGCAGTAGACTCAAAAACCCATTGCCATTATTCTTGAGTTCTCAGTAGTCCTCATTGTCCGCTATGTTCAGCGAGTCCAGGTTTTTTTTTTTTTACTTTCTGTTCTCTTTTATTGGGTTTTGCTGTTGCTGTTTTATTTATTTATTTTTTTTATTGAGAAAAGGAAAAAAAGTTTCCGCCTCCTCCTAGCCTCCCATTTCCCTCCCCCTCCTCCCACCCTTCTCCCCCTCCTCCAACTCCTTTCCCCCTCCCTCTCCAGTCCAAAGAGCAGTCAGAGTTCCCTGTCCTGTGGAAAGTCCAAGGTCCTCCCCCCTCTGTCCATGTCTAGGAAGGTGAACATCCAAACTGGCTTGGCTCCCACAAAGCCAGAACATGAAGTAGGATCAAAACCCCGTGCCATTGTCCTTGGCTTCTCATCAGCCCT
>NC_022018.1:3315773-3327966 GCF_000317375.1 Microtus ochrogaster | reverse complement strand
TATTCAGGAGGATGCCTATATGTTTTTCTTTGGGTTCTCCTTATTTAGCTTCTCTAGGATCACTAATTATAGGCTCAATGTCCTTTATTTATGGGCTGACGAGGGAGGGGAACTTGATCGGGGGAGGGGGAGGGAAATGGAGGCGGTGGCGGAGAGGAGGCAGAAATCTTAAATAAATAAATAAATAAATAAATACCCTGTATTACAATGTGTCTTGTCTTATTTTCTGCTCTGGGCATTCATTTTTAGCTGCTTGGCTTGGAGACAACCTCAGATTGCCTTGCTCTGCCCAGAACTATGATGCCATATCACACATGCTGTTTACTATTTTTCAGATGAATCGACAAATATAGCATGGATTTGCTCCTATTTCTCTTGATCCTATTACACACAATCCATTCATAATATAATAAGCAAAACTTTTTCTCATAAAAGGAATTTAGATATTTAGCCAACTAGAAAAGAAAGGTCAAGTTTTTCGCAAATGTTTGCAAATCACTAAGATAAACGTTTCTAAGAAAATAGTAACCACACAGTAGGAGATCGCTGGCTTACAAGTGGCAGAATTAGAAAGATGATCATCTGTGTAAACATAATTATAGCACAATTTCTAAGAGTTAGTAATACTCTTAGAGAAAATAGAGTGTCTGAAGAGTTCTATATTAATGTAGACTAATAGCAGAATAGTTTGGACAGATAAGTGTTGCCTATTTTAGAATATAGAAAAAGTTGCATAATATTCAATACAGCCTTGCATTTGTGTGTATATGAACTTCACGTGTCACAAGTTGAGGGGTATAAGCCACAGAAATCTGTTGTCTCACAGCTCCTCCACAGGCTGACATTCCAAAGTCAAGGTGCTGGCAGAGGCATGCTGCCCTCAAGGCTCTAGCTGTTGAGCTGCCAGCGCCTCTTCCAGTTGTTACCTGACTACTGATTTCCAGACTGTCATGAATGGAACAGAGGTACCACCACTGGCTGCAAATAAAAGCAGAAGAAATGAAAGAGTGAGCGTCTCTTCTCAGCTCACTCAGGAAAGTCACAGGAAAATTTGCCAATGCCCAAACTGGTGAAGAGACAGAGGAGAAGGTAAGGTAAGAGAAGAGAGGGGAAGGGGAGACTAGGCCTCAGGCTTCACGGCTGGGGTATGTTTGTGATGGAGATTTCTGTGTAGAGCAGCTGCACAGGGAAGTCTTAGGCAGCAGACAGGGGCTCTGTGGAAGTTAGGATTGCAGCCTGAGGGCAGTATGCTTGAGACAGAACATAGTTCTTTCCAACTCTGTGCTAAGCCATGTATTGAGCCATACAAGAATTATCAATCATATATCCACTAAAGAATTTTCATAGGAATCGATCAGGTATGTGGAAATGCAAATTATTTAAAAAATAGTAATTGAACAAGACAAAAAATTGGAAAAGCATGTATTACATGACTACAGAATTTGAATTAAAAAAGAAATGGATTATTGAAGACAATAAAAAGCCCAGAAATGATACCGATTTATAAATCTGAAAGGGAAAAATGACATTTAATAAGAAATATTGGAATATGGGTATCTAAATCATAATAAGCAATCTTGATCCCAATTTCATGCCATATATAAAGTCATGCACATCAAGCAAATTGGCTCAGGGGGAAAACTTACTTATGGCTAAGTTCAATGACCTGAGATTGACCTCCTGTGTCCCCATGGTAGACAGACAGAATCAACTTCCACAATTTGTCTTCTGGCCTCCACAAGTGGGCTTGGGCACAACTTCTGCCCCACGAAATGTAAGTTTAACTTGAAATTCTGCAGAAATAAAGCAGAAGCCAAAATGTGAAGTATCTCATCCTAATAGGTTGAAGAAAAAACATAAAGAAATCTTTTTGCAGACTGTTAGAAAAAACTGTCTTAGGAAACAGAAATAAAAGAAAAATTTCAGAGTACACTCTCTCAAATTTAGAAACTCCTCATTAAGAGCTGTCATTTATAAAGTTCACTACAGGCCACCAAGTCAGGAAACACTCATGGCCATGTAGTTAATAAAGATCTTATCAACAGAACACATAAAGTACTTTACAAAGACACATGACAAAGGAGTAAGTGGCAACACTTGAAAAAATGCTCAATATCATTTTCCAGCAGGAAAATGAATTAAAGCCATAAAGCATTGCTAATGGAAATGTAGAAATGCTACAACTACTTTGTAAATATGTTTAGTATTTGTTGTACAGCTAAACACACACTAGGGCCTAACAGTTATGATATTTCCAAGTATTTATCGAAGGAAAAATGGAAACACATGCTTCCCCAAAGGATGTGTACAATAACATTTATGCTAGCTGATGAGATGAGAGCTGAAAACATATTCTTTTCAACTTAACATGAAACATTCATCTGGACATGCCATTTTCTGGGTCATGAAACAAGGTCAGATGCCCATTACTGATAAAATAGAAAGATAAATCACCTTATACTGATATAATAAAATATTATTTTTCAGAATAAAGGAACTAATTGTTAACACATGAAAAAACAAGGATGACTATTGCAGATATTATTTGTATAAATGGAGGCAGAAAGGAATGAAGAGATCTATGGTAGGATTCAACATACATGATGCTCCAGAGCAGTAAACCTATGTTATGGTGAGAGACATCAAAGTAATGACTACCTGGACTGGTGGGGTGAGAGTGCCTTGCAGGGTACCCTGCCCTCTTTTAGGATTGGAATAGGAGGGGGGAGGTTGAGTGGAGGAACAAGAGGGAAATGGGAAAAGGAGAGGAAGTGGAAATTTTGAATGGTATTATTTATAAAGCAATAAAAAATTAAAAAAAAAAAGAAAAACCTGCCTTAGACGAACCTTAGAGAAATGTCTAGGTGGATGGTATGTAAAAAATATAATTTAATAAGTGATATTTGATAATGGGATCAAAACACTAATAAATAATACTTGGTGCTATTTTACTCCATATATAAAATTATCCAGAGCCAGCAATATGGCACAGTGACCAAAGCCACTTGCTGTCAAGTTTGATGGTCTGAGTTTGGGCTCAGAGACAATTGGTGAAGAAGGGAGGGTGATATATTAGATGATTATGAGTGAGTGATGTAGAGTCCATATCTTTATTTTGCATGTGTTTGTTATGAGTTTTATGCTACTGTATAATGTTTGCTCATGCAGGCAGTTCATTTCCCTCATGATTTCTCTGTACTTGGTACTCCTCTTATTTCTAAGGATAATACAAGTCCTTTCCTTTCTGCTGGGAACTGGCTGCTCGCTGTCTAAATGGGCAAGTTCATGAAACCCGGGAAAGTGGTGCTCGTCCTGGCTGGACACTACTCCCGAGCAAAGCCATCATCGTGAACAACATTGATGATGGCACCTCAGACTGCCCTTACTGCCATGCCCTGGTGGCTGGAATTGACTGCTATCCCTGAAAAGTGACAGCTGCCATGGGCAAGAAGAAAGTAGCCAAGAGATCCAAGATCAAGTCCTTTGTGAAGGTTTATAACTACAACCACCTGATGCCCACAAGGTACTCTGTGGACATCCCCCTGGACAAAACTGTTGTCAACAAGGATGTCTTTAGGGACCCAGCCCTGAAACGCAAGGCAAGGCGGGAAGCCAAGGTCAAATTTGAGGAATGATACAAGACAGGGAAGAACAAATGGTTTTTCCAGAAGCTTCACTTTTAGGTAAATTTTGTTTACATCATTAAAAGTTAAAAAACAAAACAAAACAAAAAAAGGATAATACAATACACAGAACTTGCATTCTAGTGGAAGAATAGAAGAATGAATGAATTAAATAGTAGATAAATATGTGTTAATGTGCAAAAAAAACTAAAGCATGGCAGATGCTCATAACAACTTTAACAGAAAGAGACAGTAGTGACAACAGGTGAGGGGGGGGTAAAGGATGCAACTCTAAACAGAGTGAGGAAAGACTCTCTGAGAAGGCAGCACATGAGAAAAAGCCTGAAGAGTGTACAGACTAGATCACAGCAGCAGGAACAAGGCCCCCAAGGTGCTGGCACTCCAGGCATGATGAAGCAGAGAGGTGGGGAGGAGCACAGATCACGGACAACCCTGGAGGCCGGTGTCACACCTTTGGCTCTTAATTGTAATAAGATATGAAGGCACGGAGGGATTTGAAACAGAGTCGTGCCTTGATCTTATTTACATTTTAATAGAATTGCTCAGGATCCTGTGTTGAGCATAAATTTAAGAAGTCCAAGGTGAGAGCAGGGAGAACACTTAGATAAGAAAAAAACCAGATAAGAGAATGTTGGATTGGACCACTGGCATGGCTGTGAAGTGTGAGAAATAATCAGATTTGCGGCATGTTCTGAAGCTGCAAATTATTTCAGGGACGTCAGAATATGAGAGAAATAGAAAGGAGTCAAAGATGGAACTGCTTTTACAGAAATGGGAAGAGTACGAGAAGGGGAGCCCTGTGGAGGCACAATCCAGCAGGGCAGCGGGAATCCTGCAACTTCTAAACATTTGATCCTCTGAAGACTAGGCAGTGATCTGACAGTCACTGAAGCATTCCATTTCTTACAAGTGGATCTCTGCAAGATGCACCAAGCTTTATTTCCTCACCCAAAAACTTGTTTCCCACGGAAGTAATAGAAAATTTAGAAAGAAACAAAGAGGAAAGAAATTGCACCTCTGCTCCCACAGAAGGAAAGAAAGAGGCAGGTGGCTCTTAGAAGCTGAATTATTTGTGTCCTAAATGCAACTCAAAATTCCGTGTAGATCAGGAGAAAAAACTTGGGTGAAATCAGTTAGTACAAAGAGGTGATGGAAGCTGGGGTCCTTTGTGGAGATGATTCAAAAGGATGAGCAGGGGGAATGGTGGACAGAAGAGAAAGAGGAAGTGAAGGAATCAGGATGAATAAAGCAATGGCCTTTTTATGTTATTTCAAGCATTTAGAGTGGAACAATGACCAAAGGACCTTCTCCTAATATTTTACACGAGTTTGTCTGATGTGTGTTGAGTTCCCAAAGGCATCCTTCCACTTGCTTCTCCTCATCATAGTTGGCTAAGAGTAATGCAGTCGTAACTGACAATGAAGATGTTTTAAAAATATGAAAAGAAAGAAGACACTTAATGACCCATTATGCCACTGAATGCTCTTGGACCTTTCTTACAGGTTCTAGAGTCTGTGAGAGATCGTTTTTTATGACCCAAGTCAGCTATTCTATTCCTTGACTCATAACACATCCTACTGGAAGCATTTCCCATGTACCAATGAGTCTCTTTGTGACAGCTGTGTGCTCTTAATATTAGCATACATGCTATATGCTATATTATTTTATAATACAGTTTGAGAACCACTGCTTCTGAACCTTAATGAACAGGAGAAAAATGGCTCAAAATTTTTCACTTGATCCCCCTAAACTCTGGCTACCAAAAGCAGATGCTCTGAGAGCAGTGAGAAACAGCTTCATTTTAAAAGACCTACGCCTTGGGAGCTCAGTGAACTGGACCTTGGGAAGAAAGGAAGGAGGGAGAATATGACCAAGGAAGTCAGGACCACCAGGGGTTGGTCCACCAACTGAGACAGTGTGCCTGAACTAATAAGAGCTCACCAAAGCCAGCTGGAATGGAACTGAATGAGCATGGGATCAAACTGGACCCCTGTGGTTGACACTTGGGGTAGACAGAGAAGACAATGATAATGGCACTGGGATTTGTCTCTATGGCATTTACTGGTTTGGGGATCCTAGTATATTTGGATGTATACCTTCCTAAGCCTGGATGGACGGGGGAGGGCCTTGGACTTCCCACAGGGCACTCTTAGGACTGGAGAGGGAAAGGAAGAGGGAGTGAGGGAGCATGAGGGAAGTGGGAAGAGGGGAGGGAGTGGAAATTTTGATTCCTAGTATTAATAAAGTAATAAAAAATAAAAGACCTATGCTAACATCCCAGAAATTTAAACAGGAAACCTGTGGACATGATCATAAAGAGCTCGAAGCACCTATGTGGCCTATGCCACTCTTTCAATATCCTAAGACTAATTATTCACGAGTAATATAAAACTTAGCTATTTAGAGCATAGGGATGTTTGTTCCCTGGCTACAGGCTGGAGAACAACCCAATCCCTCAATATTCTATATCACAGTCAAAGTTAATTTCACAGCAACTGCTAATGCCATTTCTAAACTCATATTGTAACTACTTTACCTGTAATCCCCAATCTGGGTCCTTACTGTTAAATTTATACATTAGGTGCCGACAGCAGTCATGGTTGTTAAGCATGGTCAATCACATTCCACAATACTCTAAATTTAAAACATTTGAAACTAGTTAAATGGTTATGTCTAGCATTTGATTTTTAAATGTAGCAATAAACTCCTATTGCTTTCCTGACTGATAGAACATGCAATACCCCTGTATATTCTAATGTCGTTATATATACACGTGTGTGTGTATGTGTATGTATCTTCTTTTGAAAGGAGAGCAGCTTCTGTCAGATATTTTAAATAAAAATTCAACCCCAAGGTCATCAGAGTGCATCAGGAACCTTTTAGAATTAATTGAAATGCAGGCACCTTCTCTAAAATGATTTGAAGTCTTTCCCCAAATATACAAGTTGTCTGGAAGCATAACTTAACCATTGTGCAGACTGAGAGATTATACAATTATCTGTGACAGCTGGAGCTCAGGGATACACCAAGCAAGACCTGCACACCACCAACTCTGGGCTGACAGGTACGGGAATAAAATTGGACGTAGTTGAGGCAGCTCTCCTTTACATCTATAGTGGAGCCCCAGGGTGTAAAATCCACTGAGAACCCACCCAGAACCGTATTCTGAACTACATCAATTTACATCCTTCATCTATTTCAACTTTGAAAAGAGGCAACTAAAACTCGGGGAGGACAAAGCATTTTCTCACAGTTCTACATGAAGGATATCCAACTCTCTGACTCCAAGGTTTCTTTCTGACAGAGCATATTTATGGTTACATATAAATGATTTACCTACTTCTTGAAAAAGATGGATGATATAAGCCTACATCCCAATGTGTAAGAAGGAACAAACACATCTGCTGCATTCCACCCTAAGTTTTAGAAGGTGGATTCTAATTGTTGGCCAGTTCAACCAAACCACAAATGGTTTCCTTAACCTCCTGAACTGTTCCACTTCCTTTTATGGGCAGAGGGGACGAAAGGAAGAGAAAGATTCAATCAGTCTTTTACACAGAGCATAGAGGGCACCAAGACACTTCTGCACATTAACCCAATTCCTGTCATTCTCCTCACACCAAGGAGAAGTAGATATTTGTCGCAAGGATGACTCTGAGTCAGGCTGGTGAGGTAATTGACCTACTGATTACAGAACTATTTAGGTGCAATTGAAATTAAAATTCATTTTTGCTTGACCCAAAACAATTGCTTTTCCTGGCATAAATTCAGGATATATTTACTGAACCCTCCATATTCTTTTTTTTTCCTTTTTTTTATTGAGAAAAGGAAAAAAAAAGTTTCAGCCTCCTCCCAGCCACCCATTTCCCTCCCCCTCCTCCCACTCCTCTCCCCCTCTCCCCCTCTCCCCACTCCTCTCCACCTCCCTCTCCAGTCCAAAGAGCAGTCAGGGTTCCCTGCCCTGTGGAAAGTCCAAGGTCCTCCCCCCTCCGTCCATATCTAGGAAGGTGAACATCCAAACTGGCTTGGCTCCCACAAAGCCAGAACATGAAGTAGGATCAAAACCCAGTGCCATTGTCTTTGGCTTCTCATCAGCCCTCATTGTTCACCATGTTCAGAGAGTCCGGTTTTATCCCATGCTTTTTCAGTCACAGTCCAGTTGGCCTTGGTGAGCTCCCAATAGATCAGCCCCACTCTCTCAGTGGGTGGGTGCACCCCTCGCAGTCCTGACTTCTTTGCTCATGTTCTCCCTCCTTCTGCTCCTCATTGGGACCTTGGGAGCTCAGTCCAGTGCTCCAGTATGGGTCTCTGTCTCTATCTCCATCCATCACCAGATGAAGGCTGGCAAGAGACTTGAACCTAGAGTGGCTCCCAGGAGCCCAAGGCAATGTCCCCAGTTAGTTCCTTGGGCAGCTGAGGATAGGGAACCTGAAATGACCCTATCCTATAGCAATACTGACGAATATCTTGCATATCACCATAGAACCTCCATATTCTTTGAGGGAAGTTTTCAGATAGAATCTCAGGCAACAGGGAACCTCCCAATCCCCATGTTGTAGACAAATGACAAATGCTTCCTTCGGTTCTAATTTATAGTGAAAAATATATACTATATCACTTGAAGACTCCATTTTCAGCTAAGCACTTTTAACTCCTATGCCTCTCCCTATCTCTCTGCTACAGAACTCTGTGGTTGAGTTTTACCAGTGTTAATTTCCCCTGGGCATCTTCCTGATGGATACACGGTGAATAACTAAAGTTAGAGAAGGAAACAATCCACCAAGGAAGATGTCTACATTATTATGTCTGAGAAGTTAACTGTGACTCCCTTATTGCATATATGTCTTAGATCAAAATACTAGTTATAGATTGACCAACTTTAAATATTACATGTGTGTTTTCATGAAGAAACTGCTAAATTGCATACCATCCCTTCTCTTACAAACTTCTGAAATTCTAAGCTGTATTAAAGAGCCTACTTCATATACAAAAACAGGAAATCTTTGTTACATTTCCTTCATCTTAATAAGATTCCCTGCAGTTCTCAGTTTGGTCTTTATCAATACACATTCATTCAAAATAAAAAAAAAGTGTAGTTGTCCAGATACAGTTAATCTGCAATGATTGTCAACAGTGCCCTAATTGATTTAATGCCCATTAAAATTCTATTTTGAAATATAAAACACTCCAACAAGTAATAAATAAATGATCAGCCATCTAGCATAACCAGAAAACCACATTAATTATAAATTATTCAAAATGAAATAGTGTCTCAGCAAAAACATCTTTAGATCATCTCTAAGAATTAGGTAAATACGAAAAAAGAAAAATCAAGGTTTCAAGTTATTTGTCAGGTTGAACTGGTGCAATGTTTTGAACACCTGGTTAGGAGTTAGTGCTCAATAGAAAACAATATTGAAACAAGTCCTGGTGCTTATATTGTTTTTCTTATATTTGATTGAAGAAGAACAATTCTGAGTCATCTAGAAAAAGCCTAAAAAGTGATTTATTCTGAGGTTTTATGTTAAAATAAATCACCTTATCAGGAAGCTAATGTGTAGTGTGTTTGGATGAACCTTGATACACCTAAAGATAGATTTTTAAAAAAAAATAGCAATAGTGTTTATGAAGGAAAGAAAAATTCCAACATATTTCAAACAATTAACTCTTTAATATTTTCTCTCTCCTTTCTTCTTTCCCACCCTTATTCTACCGCATTCTCTTCTCAACCTTAATATATAGATGAGTGATGATTGATAGATAGATGATAGATAGATAGATAGATAGATAGATAGATAGATAGATAGATAGATGATAGATAGATAGAAAGAAAGATAGATGATAGATAGATAGATAGATAGATAGATAGATAGATAGATAGATAGATGATAGATGACAGAAAAAAATAATCACAGACACATAGAGAGGCATGATAGAGTTATAGACAGAAACATTTTGGATGGATGGATGGATGGATGGATGGATGGATGGATGGATGAATAGATGTATGTATAGATGAATGAAGACCATAAAGTCTAGAAATACTGTACATCTGCCATATGTGAATTACTAGGTGATATGTCATAGTCTTGTGGATTGGACCCAGTGGTATGGAATGGGTTATGTGCTACCCAGAACATACTCCTTTGATTATAATCCCTCCCATGTGATGAAATGCGAGGTTTGTTTAAAAATATGATCAGTTAACTGATGCGTATAAATGTGTCACATACTCATACTAGGGATGATGAAAGTCATGTTAATATATGATGAGCACTATAATTTTTCCCAATACATGTGCATACTAATAACTGTTTCCTTATGGAAACTAACTTCCCCAAGTTCCTTGGGAGTGGCTTAACCACCACAATATGGTAGTTCATTATATATCTGGGCTTCAGACTGCTTGGTTAGAACTATGAGAGCATGAATCAGTGATTAACTCTACTTCTGCCATTGCAATACAAGAAAAAGCTTATCGGAAAAACCTGAGAAAGAATTGTTCCCCCTCTTCTGAAAATTTTATAGAAATATTTTTAATCTTCATCTTGACAAGAGAACAAGGAGCCCTGTGAATACCTGGCAGCAGCATTAGTTAAGCCCGGAGAAATAAGAGTAAAGTTGACACTATCAAAGACAGATTACGAAGACACATCTGTCTTTGATGAACTGAATTAGGTTTTATAACAGACCAGGACCAAAGAAACTTCACCTTTTCACTTCCTGCTGCCAATTAGAAATGGCAGTTTTCACATAGAACCAAATCCATTCAAAATAACAGTCTCATTTTAACCCAAAATATTTAGCGTCTACTTTTACAAAAGCAACAAAAATTCATAAAAAAGTAAAAATCCATAGGTCTATACCATACCCACTCAGTAAAAGAAGAGGAACCTGGCATTACTCATCTTTGGTCAAGTTCACAATGGAAACAAAATATGTATATCCCAGGTCTCCTGGCTGTGACAACACAAGGTTATGTCTCATTTATATTGCACACCAATTTTGGGTTGTCTCTGTGTTTATCTCATACTGTGAGCATTATTAAAGCAAAAATAAGATAGTCACACAACTACTCTTAAAGTTGTATATGTATGTTCCGTGGAGAAATTCCCTTGATATTTCATTAGCCAGAACAGTCATGTAAGCAAGCCCGTTGTCAAATTAATAACCAAGGGAAGGCATATAAATAATTAAAAACTGAATAACTAGATCAATATTAGATGATGCTATATGCCCTACCAAGTGTTGTTACTGTCCAACAAACAACACATCAGAATGAAGCATCTTAAAAATAACAAATAATGAAACCAAGAAGAAAATGGAGTTGTTTTTGTTTGTTTGTGGGATTTTTTTCTTTTGCATTTTGTTGTTGTTGTTTGGGTTTTTTTGGTTTGGTTTGCTTTTTTTGCTTGTTTGTTTGTTTTTTGGTTTTGGTTTTGGATTTGCAAGACAGGGTTTCTCAGTGTAGTTTTGGAAGCTGTCCTGGAACTAGCTCTTGTAGACCAGGCTGGCCCCAAACTCACAGAAATCCTCATGTCTCTGTCTCCCAAGTGTTGGGATTAAAGGCGAGCACCACCACTACCTGTAGAAGTAATATCTTTTATAAGTTTAAAGACAATAATTGATGAGTTAGGATTCTATCCCTAGTGAAACTATCCATCAATGCCAAATGTAGGTTAATATACTTACCATAACTGGTAGAATTAAAATTATCTTCTTTATATAGTTAAATTTCATTGTCTGTAACTACTATACTTTCATTTATCCATTCACTCATCAATAAACTGAAAATGTATTTATGACATTAAATGTTCTGAGTGACGGACGCTACAGTGACCATGGGAAGGAGGGTAACAATGTGCTTATTCCAATAGACAAAATTGCCATGAACATATTTGTATGAGGAATATAAAATGTCAATCTGATAGAAGCGTGGCTGGGAGTATTAGCTACCAAGACTTGGGATTATGAATAGGGAAAGAGGAAATAACTGAAGAAAAATGATTCAACAATACAGCATAAATATATTATAGAGATCTACTCTGTAGCTTAGTGTCTGTAATTAATAGTATCTGAAATTTCGTGAAAGTCTATTTAAATGCTTACATGGTACCAAAATAATCTTGTCACCTATGAAAAAATAATAAAGAATTTTGGAGATGCTGTATATGTTTATGGAATAGATGAAAGAGATGGTTCTATCCGTGTATATTGTACCCAAACTCATCAAATTGTCTGCATTAAATGTGTATACTTTATAAATGTCAATCATAACATATAAAGTTGTTTACAGAGTTCACCAGAAATAAACTCTGGGTGAGTTTTATTTCTAGGCTGATAGTCTAGTTATTTATTGATCAGTTCTCCCACAAACAAATATAAACTCTGGCTGGGCAGTGGTGGCACAAGATTTTAATCCCAGCACTCGGGAGGCAGAAACAGATGGATCTGTGTAATTTCAAGGCCAGCCTGGTCTACAAGAGCTAGTTCCAGGACAGGCTCCAAAGCTACAGAGAAACCCTGTCTCGAAGAAAGAAAGAAAAAAA